>NW_017672730.1:166159-171985 GCF_001879085.1 Nicotiana attenuata | reverse complement strand
CCCACAAAGGGAAGTTTCTCAAATCTTTGCCTTTATTTGTCTTGCTATTGTGCATAAAATCTTTCCATTGATCTTCACATTTTTTTCTCTTAGGATAAAAAGTCCTAGTCTGATGGATTTTCCTCCCAATAAAAATCTCAGTCTGATGAATCTTTCTCCTAAGATATAAGACCTAGTCTGATGAACTTTCTCCTAGGATAGAAATCTTAGTCTGATGAATCTTTCTCCTAAGATACCAAAAAAAAGACCTAGTCTGATGAACGTTCTCCTAGAATTGAAATCTTAGTCCGATGAATCTTTCTCCTAATATAGAAGACCTAGTCTGATGAATTTTCTCCTAGGATAGAAATCTTAGTCTGATGAATCCTTCTCCTATGATAACAAAAAGGGGACCTAGTCTGATAATAATTTAATATTTAGTATGCTAAATGTCAAGTAGATATTATGTCACATAAACATGAACCAATTATAGCATAAATTCAAGGCATAATGTTGAGCAAGGATACCTCGAGCCAATAATAACAAGTAAACACAATAAGGGAAAATGCCAACATAAAGAATCACAGTAATAGTGGAATAAGACGATTAACGCACATGAACCGATAACAACAAGAAAATCAGTAAATAGAAGTAAAGGACAACATAACTCATTAATCAGCAAAAATCAGGAAAATCAAGAACAAGTGCACGGCATCACCCNCGAGCATTTTAGTTGTATGGCAGTAAACATCCTGATGGTACCCACTGTGCCATGTCAATTGTGCTTTAATTTATTGATAAGTGCAACCAAACTTTGACCAAATGCAAAAAATCTACAGGTCGTCGAAAACTGCTATGGCAGTTTGCTCGTAAAGGTACTTAACTACCCGCATCTCAATATAAAATGAGCTCAGATGAACTGGTTTATTGCCTTTATCATTGATAAAGGTGTTAGTTTGATCCATATGAATTTCATTGTTATATGTTTTGATTGATTTTGTTGTCTTTGCCTCTCTTCTTTTGTTCAAAGTTTTGTAAGAATATCTTGTTAAAATTATTGTTATTTGTACTCTAATACCGAAAAATGAATAAAAACAAAATAATAAATACATTTATCATGACACCTTCTCAAATAATACAAATAAAAAAAATTAAATCTTTAATCTTTTAGAATAATTCACTATGCTACAGGATAAAGCGTATAAAAATTTGATACATGAAGGCACAATTTTATGCCTTTGTTACCTTTGCTATAGAAGCGTACAAAAATTAAGGAAATTAGTTGCATTCTTTGGTTATTCACTCGTAGCAATTAAGGATGTTTCCAATTAGTATTTCTTCCCTAGTTTAATAATGAAAGTTTTATTGACCAGAATTTTAGTTAATTTTAAAGTCCTAAAAATAAGAAAATTAATTTAAATTATAATTTTATCCAATGTGAAATATGATTTTAAGGGGTAAAAGGCGAATGCCATTTCGTCAAGGGCTCAATTGTAATTTTATCCAATGTGAAATGCCATTTCGCCAAGGGCTCAATTGTACTAAAAACACTGTAAGTTGTAATTTATGTTTGGACCTCTCTTTTCAGCGAATTGACAGTTGTATCACACTTATGCTTATGCTTTACCAAACCACGTGTACTTCATTCACTACTTCAGAGTTCAAATATAGTACTATCTCTCTAGGATTTTCCATCTATTCCCTCTTCCAATTCTCTCTCCTTAGCTACTCCCTCCAATTTTCTTATTGCTAAGAGGTATCAATGATTCAAGGTGTCATCTTTTGTTGGTGAGTTTTTCAATTCTTATGGGCTTATCTGGATCTATAGCATTTTCTCTTCTTTCATGAATTTTTCATGAGTTGGTGTTCCGAAATTTTTAACGAATTTTGTTTTTTCTTGCTTTTACATTTTGCTTGCTATAATTTTCGAGCCTCTATTGTATTATTTGTTAAATCTGATAAGTTTTCTCTCCTGTTTCTTTCTCCTGCACTGTGTTCTGGCTTCACTTCTGGATTTTTTTTTTAAAGTTTGTCCGTATTTGGTTCAATATTGGTTTTTCTCTTCTTTGCATAATTTATTGCTAGGTTTTCTACATGTATGAAATTCTATCTGATTTGATATGTATGTTTGGCAAGAAATACTTAGGTGCAACTTCTCTTTTCTTTGCTTTTTTAGTTTGGGGTTGTGTTCCTATTTTGGGGTTGTTCAAAATGATGTTTTTGGTGTAAAAATTTTGTTCGGAGTGGGTAGAACTAAATTTACATTTTATGGAATTCTTTGATTAAAAATATCTGAAATGTGTTTGTCACACAATGTGTTTGATTTAATTCACGAGAGAGATGCATTTCTAAATTAAAGTTTCCAGTTGCCACTCTATCTCATCTCTATGTGTTTGTTTTCTTAAATAAGATTGAACCCCTGTATATATATTTGTTTTCTTTATGTTCTATTTTGTTAATGTTGTTCTGTGAAAAATTATGAGTTTTTTCTCTTAGGCCTTATTAAAAAATTAAAGTCACGGTCGGTTCGGTCAGTTTTTATTTTTAGTTTAACAATCTTGGAAAAGTCAGTATTTTAGTAGCTTTCAACTGAAAAGAGAAGAAGAAAGTTATTCAGTCACTCTTTTCTCTTCTGTGACTATATATGTGGCAACAACAAAACAATCTTAATCTTTATATATGCTGTAAGATTAAATATGCCATAGGAAAGATTAACATTCAACATAAAAATACAATATTGAGTTGAGATTGAGATGCACATTGTATTTTATTGCTCTTCCTTGGTGCATGTTGCTATTTTTCCTATCTCTAAGTAGTGTCATCGTGCTTCTTACATCTGAGATGGCTGCTCAATAATTTGCAAGGCTATTAATGGCTATTTTGTGTTATTCTGCCCGCAAGAGCACCACATGTTTGAAATGTATTCGGCCTAGATTACATGCTTAGGTGATATGTTTCTCCCTCAAATTTTTGGTTTGTACTTGGCATATTGCACTTCTTTTATAAGTTCATCATATCTGTAACACGTTATATTCAATGTACAAAGATGTATACACACCAAAACTAACAAAGTTATACCATGTCAAATTACCCTACACTCCACAATAAGCCTGCTAAAACATCTGTTTTGTTTGTCCTCAATCTTAGTAGATAAACAGACACAACATGAAAAATCTCCATAGCAATAAAAGTTTGTACCAAAAGTATTGTAGTTTATACTGTTAACTTGTCTATCTCTCATTGGTCATTGCTTCTTTTTGCCCTCTCCTACAGACACGTGTATTGCTTTTTCTGCCCGTTTCTTGATTCTTCATTGCCAAATCCTCTACTTTAATTATTTTCTTATACTCTTCCTGAATGTCTCTGATTTCATTAAATCAATGAAAGGTATTTTATTTTTCGCCATAAATTGTTATATGCTTCTTCTGCTTCATTCTTCTCTCTCAGTGTCTCTTTTCATTCTATGTTTCAGAAGACATACTTTCTAGAAATTGATGTAATTTACAAATAAAACTTAATATCTAACAATGGTATAATTTATTGAAGTAGTTAAATCCGGTATAAATAGTACATGCTATTGTACCAAAAATCACCCTATCTATGTAACGAAATGCAAATTACTCGTCACAAACTATAGGCAACATCAGTAGCTTCCATAGTGTAGGTCAAGAGCGATTAAAGCTAGAACTTTCAAAAAATATGAATATAAAACCTCCTTAATCAGTAGTCACTTCATGCATCAAATTGCTATCTCTTCACTCAGAATTTTTTTTTGCTATCCCAGACTTGGTTGATTCGATTCCTTTACACCACATGTGGAACATATTTTATTGAGGAAAGAGTTGATCTCTAGACTTGTAACTATAATTTGATAGCAATGAGACAAATAAATTAAAGCACTAAAGCAAGCACATCCAACAATGGTTGTTTCAAGAAACTACATGCAGAGAGTTAGGCCTTACCATCATAACAATAAATATAAATACGTGAAAAATGTGTTGAGGGATCGAAAGGTACCGTGATAAATAGTCACAGAATTGGCTATTTGAAGTGATAAAGGAGAAGCTTCAAGTCCTCCATGACCATGGCAAGTCCTTTTCCCGGGTTTGCCTCAGAAATTTTAATTTACACACTAAGAAAAACGAAAGCAAGTTGAAGCTATTCAACATGGGAGCACATCTATAATACATACTTTTTATATATTAAAAGATCGCATTATTTGAATGCAATTATACTTCCCACTTATAAATATACATAAACTTGATAATCCTTGTGCATTCATGCAGTGAACTAACAGAAGAAGAAACCAAACTATCAAAAAGATAATTAACAAAGTAAATTAGTCACTATGGCAGGATCAATTCATCACTTTCTTTCAGTCACTATATCCAAATGAAATACAAACTTAAAGTACAACTCAATAGTATCGGTAATTCAGTACCTAGCTACCAGAACTCTAGCTTGCAACATTAATAGATAATAAAAGTAATTAGGCTTAAACTATGAGAAGACTAATACAATTTTCCAGATTAAATGTCACATCATCTTTTGAGTAAAATGTCATTTTAAGGATGGATTCCAAATGGCAATGAAGCTTAAACATTTTAAAACATATGCAAAGGGAGACATAGAAGAAATATAGGAAATGGGAGAAAATGATATTAAATAATTGTCTTGGTACTCACTTATGGAATAAGTGAGATGAATAATGATGGTTGGAGAGGATATATGTTTAAGTTCAAAACACAGTTAATAATATTTGAGTTCTTTCTGCTTAAGTAGTTATTAGACTTGAAAATACCAAATAAGGACAAAGCATAACAACCATTAGAGTGAATTTCATCCAAATAAGACTTTATGTTCTAATAGGCATCATTACATGAATGGTAAATTTAATTGTACCATATATATAGTTAATGTATCATATAAGTTTCGATTATGCATACGACAAATTGAGGCATCTTAGTTCAGTTCATATTGCCAGCAAAGAGAAAAGTTAAGACTCCCACATTTGTCTATGAAATGCCATAAAAAGAACTTAAATTAAGATAAATGAAAGGGACACATCTATACAGCAATGACAAAACAAAAAAATAAAGCTTATTTTTTTCCTTGGCAATTACATTTGCGATTTGATAATCTTGGGAAGATTCGATTTTTAAAGGATAGAACTAAAAAGATTAGAAATCTTAGTGGGCACCAAGTCGATACAAAAGCAAAATAGAAGAAAGATAAGTCAGTAAAAAATTGAATATAGAGATGAAATGTTTTAAAAGTTTGTATCCATTGTTAAAGGTGTAGTTTTTACCCTAGAACAACTGCTCAATAAACTAAACAAAAGCAGAGTCCTGAAAAACTGAGTTTGAGCATCCTCTTTACTGCATAAAATTCCTTTTTCCTCTGAAAATTTCAGATTTCAGAAAACCTTAGAAAAAATTTCCAAAAAACTTCTCCTTTTTGTTTACAAGCTAGAAATGGTTTGAAATAGAGAGTTTTCTTGGGTTATTTAGCTGGGGATTTATGGTTTCAAGATGCTGGTCTTCGGTCTGAAATTCTAGGATTCATTTGGTTGCTGGCTGTTTGGATTTCTGTTGCTGCTCCTTTCTTCTTTGGGGTGTTCAACCAGTGTTTCTCTTATTAGTACTTGCTGATTTTTTTTGTTGTTTGTTCAAGGTACTGAACTCCACCTTTCTTCATGTAAATGTTTTATTAAAAGATATGAGATCAAATATATAAATAGTGTTTATGCAAGTAAATGTCTTTTTCATGATAGTAGTTAGCCTATAATGATATGAATGTGTAAGTTTTTAAATATGTGAGTTTAAACTTTGAGCATGAACAACCTAG
>NW_017672730.1:49587-165688 GCF_001879085.1 Nicotiana attenuata | reverse complement strand
ATCACTAAGTCATGAGTCTAAAATATGAACTAAGGAAAATATAATTTCATAAAATAAAGAGAAATGACAAGAGAGAGTAAACCAAGGTAGTCCTGGGACCGCTGGCAGGCTACCTTGCATCTCTACAGATAGATCGGCCTGAAATCAACGAACTCACGCTGGATCTGCACATAAAGTACAGGCTTAGTATGAGTACAACCACTCAAGTAAGTAACATAATAACTAAGGAATGAAGCCAGTAGACGAGCTAAGTAAGAGTCAATTATTTATTTTCCCAATTTTAAAAATATAGCAGAATAAAAGTAATTTCATAACTCATAAATGCCACAAAGAAATTAACAGATAAGCAGCACACACAAAAGTAAATGCAACTCACACAGCAATGCCTCCACTCCACTCCACTCAGCACTCAACACTCACACTCAATACACTCACACATCTGCGCTCACTGGGGGTAGTGTACAGACTCCGGAGGGGCTCCCATAAGCCCAAGGCTAAGCACCGGATAACTCACGTGCCATATATTCAATACCTGGGATCCGCACGGTCAACTCACTGTGCTACCGCGAAATCCGCGTATGGTATCAATACTGGACCCACCACGGTCAACTACGTCTACGCGACAACCTAGCGCTATGGTATTAAATATCCTCACAACCAAGACCCTCCGCCTCACTAGTCATGACCTCCACTACCGTACCATCATCAACAAATAAACGGGAACACAAGCCCCACATCAAGTATCACAGTCATATTAGCAATTAATAGAGACTGAGGAACATGTACGATATTTCTATGACTGAGTAAAATAGTCGAATTGAACTGTAGAGATGAATAAAAACCTAAACGAGATCTCTAACATATGAAGGCAAATAAGTAAACACAAGTAAACACATAACCACAAATAATAGCTTAGGCCTGGCCTCACGGACGGACCAAGTCTCAATCCCTCGCGGTGCACACCCACACGCCCGTCACCTAGCGTGGTATCACACCAAACAATCACATGATATCAATTCTCCGGGTTATACCCTCAAAGCCAGAGTTAAAACTGTTACTTACCTCAACAACGCAAAATTCTACTCCGTAATGCCCTCGTCCCTCGACTCGGTCTTCAACAAAACTTCGAAATCTAACCATAATTAGAATACTACTATCAACATAGTCTAAAGAATTGAATTACACAATAAAAAATAACAAAAAACATGCCAAAAATCCGAAATCGGCCAAAACTCGGCCCCCGGGCCCACTCTCGGGAATCAGTCAAAAATGGAGAATAATAATCCTCGTCCTCTCCCGAGTCTATCCATATTAAAATTTGTCAAAATCGGACTCCGTTTGGTCCCTCAAATCCTCACTTAAAACTCTCCAATACTCAAACCCTAGCTCCCTCAATTTCACTTTAAATCATCAATCAAATCCCAAAAACTGAAGATGGATTCATAAAATATAAATCAAAAATCGAGTAGAGAACACTTACCCCAATCATATGGTGAAAATCGCCTCCAAAATCGCCCAAATCGAGCTCCCAACCAAAAATATGACTGAATGAAACAAACCCTAGTTTTGTATATTTTCTACCAAGCTATTCTGCCTCGTTTCTCGAGCCAAACAATCCAAAACTCGTATTTATTCCTCCAATGGATTCCTTGTGAAAATTCTAGTCAAGATAGGCTTTTGAATCACTCAATTTGACCTTATAACGAATGTGAGATAGGTAGGTTTTAATATTTGCAAATAGTGCAGATTTTTAATTAGCGCTAGTGGCAATTTCGTAATTAACCTGAAAAATCTGGCAACCTAAATCTTAGTAAAATGACCATAAAATTCCTCATTACGATGTCCAAATTCGACGATTCTTTTTGCTACAGGTCTGTAATTACAAAATACGGATCTAATTCTTCAATCAAAAAAGAAATGGAGCTCATTTGTTCAATATATATCATTTTATCCTTGAAGAAACGCGTCGAAACATAAGAAAAACAGCGCAACACAACCCAACCTATCCGAAACTCACCCGAGGCCCTCGGACCTTAACCAACAATTCCAACAAGTCATATATCACTACCCGACTTAGTCAAACCTCCGAAACACCCAAAACAACACCAAAATACTAAATCAATCTCGAATTCAAGCCTAAGAAATTCTAAACTTTCAACTTTTGTCAATTCAAGCCTAATTCTACCAAGACCTCCAAATTATATTCCGGAACACACTCTTAAGTCTAAAATCATCCAACGAAGCTAATCGAATCATAAAAATCCAAATCCGAATTCTTTTTACTCATAAGTCTTACTTCCGGTTGACTTTTCTAACTAAGAGACCTAAGTGATCATTTCACTCCAAACTACTCCGAACCCAAAACCTACCAACTCAATACAACTCAACACAGGTCTGAACAACACATAAAGAAACAGAAATGGAGAAACGAGGCTACAACTCTCTTAGAACTGAACTAACCGGGTCGTTACATCTACCCAGCCTACTTAAAACAAACGTTCGTCCTCGAACGAGTCTAAAAAACATTACCTGGAGTCTCAAATAGATTTGAAACCTTCAGCCAATACCTTCTCGTCCACATTCAAATCATATGAACTTATCTCGCAGTCGAATCAGTACTCTCCATATAGCCATCAAATCACAAATCCCACAATAGGGGACACCAACGGACATAATAAACACGCTGCTCACACATCAAAATTTTGTACTCCAGCTACAGACTCCAAAGCTCGGCCTCAAAGTTACCCCAGACTGGACCCAACATCAACACACAAAAATACATCTTCCGCCAACCTCATCCAAGGAGAATCATTAATTCGTCATGCACAACTGATACGAAAGCGCTCATGTGCGCATTACGAATGCGTGGAAGAAAATTCAAAGAGTTTTCACTTTCAAAACTTAATCAATACCGCACGATAAGAATTCAAGAATAATGGAGTATTTCCTAAAGGTTCTGCAGCTCTCGAGGATAAATACAGACGTCCTTCCGTACCGATCCCGCGAAGGACTCTACTAACCGAGCTTCATGACTCGTGAGACCTATGTAAAACCTAGGCTCTGATACACCTGTCACGACCCAATATTCTAACCATGTCGGGATGGCGCCTATCGCATGTTACATAGGCAAGCCTATTCCCAGAATATTACTACTAGTTTGATTATAAGAAAAATTTAATAAAATATTTCCAATAATATAATCCTGATAAAATTAAACCAACTCTAAAATATAAATAAATATAAAATACGAAAACGGTTCCCAAACATCACACGGTTGTCACTAAGTCAATGAGCGTCTAAAACTATTGAACTAAGGAAATATAATTGTCTAAATAAGAAAGACAAGAGGAGTAACAAGGTCACTGCGGATGCTGGTAGCTACCTTGCAATCTCTACAATAGTCGGCCAGAGGGGCCCTGAAATCAACGAACTCACCGGATCTGCATTATAAAGTGCAGGGTGTTAGATGGAGGTTACCAACCACCTCTAGTAGAACATAAATAACTAAGGAATCTGAAGGCAGTAGTGACGAAGCTAAGTAAAAGAGTCCAATATTTATTCCACAATTTTAAAAATAATAGCAGAAATAAACAAGTAAATTTTCATACTATCAATAAATGCACAAAGAAATTTAACAGATAAAATGCAAAGCAACAAACAAAAGTAAAATGCAACCTCACAGCAATGTCACTCCATCATTCAACACTCGCACCTCACACTCAACAACTCAACACTCATTACACTCAAACACTCTGCGCTCACTTGGGGGTGTGTATAATACCCCCAGACTGACCCAACATCAACACAGGAAAAATTTACATCTCGCACCTCATCCAAAGGGAATCATAATTCGTCATTGCCACAACTGATACGAGCGCTCATGTGTTGCATACGATGCTACCTACGTGGAAGGAATTCAAAGAGTTTTCACTTCAAACTTAATCAATACGCACGATAAAGAATTCAAGAATATGGAGTTATTCTAAAGGTTCTGCAGCCTCTCGAGGATAAAATACAGACGTCTCCGTACCGCATCCGCGAGGACTCTTTACATAAACCGGCTCAATGACTCGTGAGACCTATGTTAACCTAGGCCTCTGTTACCACACTTGACACGACCCAATATCTAACATGCGTCGGAATGATGGCGCCTTATCGTGTTACAGGCAAGCTTATTCCCAAAATATTACTTACTAGTTTGATTATAAGAATTTTAATAAAATTATTTCCTAATAATATAATTCCTGATAAATTAAAACCAACTCTAAATATAAATAATATAAAATACGAAAAACATCCCAAACATCGGTGTCACTAAGTCATGAGCGCTCTAAAACTATGAACTAAGAAATAAAGCAACAAAGAAATGACAAGAGGAGTAAACAAGCCTGCGACGCTGGTAGCTACCTTGCAATTCTCTACAGATAGGTCGGCCTGAAATCAACGAACTCACCTGTGGGATCTCATATAAAGTGCAGGGTGTAGATGAGTACAACCACCTCAGATAACAAAAAAACTAAGGAACTGGTATATAAGCAGTAGTGACGAGCTAAGGTAAAAGAGTCCAATTATTTATTTTCCACAAATTTTTAAAAAATAATAGCAGGGAATAACAAGTAAAATTTCATAACTCAATAAAATAGCCACAAAGAATTTAAACAGATAAATGCAAGCAAGCAACAACAAAATAAATGCACCTCACAGCAATGTCACTTCCATCAACCAACACTCGTCACCTTCAAGCAACTCAACACTCAACACTCATACACTCAACACACTGCGCTCACTGGGGGTGTGTACCAGGACTCCGGAGGGGCTCCCAAAGCCCAAAGCTAAGCACGGGAATAAACTCACGTTGCCATCATATCAATCCTGATCCGCAATTTTACGGTCAACTCACGTGCTACGCGTGACAACTCCGCCCGCATTATGGTATCAATTACCTGGACCGCACGGTCAACTCACGTGCTACGCAGACAACTCCGTTATGGTATTAATATCCTCACAACCAGACCATCGGCCTCACTCAGTCATGTACCTCACTAGCGTGTTACCATATCAACAAATAAGGGAACACAGCCCACATCAAGTATCACAGCATATGAGCAATTAATAAGACTGAGAGTAAAACATGTACGATAATTTCTATGACTGAGTACAAATAATGGAGCTGAATTAAATACCTAAACAGGATCTCTAACATGAAGGCAAATAAGCTTCAACAACAAGTTAAACACATAACCACAGATTAATAGCTTTTAGGCCTGGCCTCACGGGACGAAACCAAGTCTCAATCCCTCGCGGTGCACCACCCACACGCCCGTCACCTTGCAAGTGGGTATCACACCAAACAATTCACATGATGATATCAATTTCTCCGGGTTTATACCCTCAAAGCCAGAGTTAAAACTGTTACTTACCTCAACAGCGCAAAATTCTACTCCGTAATGCCCTCGTCCCTCGACTCGGTCTCCAAAAGCTTCGAATCTAACCATAATTAGAATACTACTATCAACATAGTCTAAAGAATTGAATTACACAATAAAAATAACAAAAACATGCCAAAAATCCGAAATCGGCCAAAACTCGGCCCCCGGGCCCATGTCTCGGAATCAGTCAAAAATGGCAGAATAATAATCCTCGTCCTCTCCCGAGTCTATCCATATAAAATTTGTCAAAATCGGACTCCGTTTGGTCCCTCAAATCCTCACTTAAAACTCTCCAATACTCAAACCCTAGCTCCCTCAATTTCACTTTGAAATCATCAATCAAATCCCAAAAACGAAGATGGATTCATAAATTATAATCAAAATCGAGTAGAGAACACTTACCCCAATCCATATGGTGAAAATCGCCTCCAAAATCGCCCAAATCCGAGCTCCCCAACTCAAAATATGACTGAATGAACAAACCCTAGTTTTGTATATTTTCTACCAGCTATTCTGCCTCGTTTCTCGAGCCAAACAATCCCGAAACTCGTATTTATTCCTCCAATGGATTCCTTGTGAAATTCTAGTCAAGATAGGCTTTTGAATCACTCAATTTGACCTTATAACGAATGAGATAGGTAGGTTTTAATATTTGCAAATAGTGCAGATTTTTAATTACGCGGCTAGTGGCAATTTCGTAATTAACCTGAAAAATCTGGCAACCTAAATCTTAGTAAAATGACCATAAAATCCTCATACGATGTCCAAATTCGACGATTCTTTTTGCTACAGGTCTGTAATTACAATACGGATCTAATTCTTCAATCAAAAAAGAAATTGGAGCTCATTTGTTCAATATGATATCATTTATCCTTGAAGAAACGGCGTCGAAACATAAGAAAAACGAGCGCAACACAACCCAAACCTATCCGAAACTCACCCGAGGCCCTCGGGACCTTAACCAACAATTCCAACAAGTCATATATCACTACCCGAACTTAGTCAAACCTCCGAAACACCCAAAACAACACCAAAATACTAAATCAATCTCGAATTCAAGCCTAAGAAATTCTAAACTTCCAACTTTTGTCAATTCAAGCCTAATTCTACCACGGACCTCCAAATTATATTCCGGACACACTTCTAAGTCTAAAATCATCCAACGAAGCTAATCGAATCATAAAAATCCAAATCCGAATTCTTTTACTCATAAGTCTACTTCCGGTTGACTTTTCTAACTAAGAGACTAAGTGATCATTTCACTCCAAAACTACTCCGAACCCAAACCTACCAACTCAATACAACTCAACACAGCTGAACAACACATAAAGAAACAGAAATGAGAGAACGAGGCTACAACTCTTAGAACGACTAACCGGGTCGTTACACTAACACAGTATTAAATACCAAGACTGAGTTTAATATTTATAAATATGATAGGAAACCATTAAAATAATCCCTGAAGGATTCAAGTAGTTGGCACGAAGCCCAATTATGATAATTAATCCATTTTTATAAGGATATTACAAAACTACAAACAAATAGGTAGTAATTTTTATTAAGCGGGACGGACCAAGTCACAATCCCCGACGGTGCTCTACCCCACGCCCGTTATCCGGCGTGCAAGTCACCTCACCTAGCACTACGTTGTGCAAATTCGGGGTTTCAAACCCTCAACACTGTATTTACATTTATTACTAACCTCAAGCCGGCCAAAGTCCTAGCTTGCTATGCCCTTGCCTTTCGAATTCACCTCTTCGCACGTCGAATCTGACCAAAACCACAACGAATACGTCACAATATGCTAAGGGAATATAACCCAATCGAAAAGACTCGAAAAACATCGAAAATCACGAAGTTGGCAAAACCCGAGCCCCGGTCCGACTTCTCGAAAAATTATAAATTTTACATCACCGGATTCCTTATCTCGCCGCGAGTCTATACATATAAAGAACACCAAAATCGGAGTCCAAATGACCCCTCAAATTTCCATTTTTGTTCTCTTAGGTTTCAAGCCCTAAACCATCATTTTTGACCTTAAATCCTTGAGTTTTCAGTCTAATTTCATGTGTTTGCACCATAAAATCGTGTTTTTGGTTTAGAAATTCTTACCTCAATGAAGTCCCTTGATTCCTCTCCTCCAACTCGCCCAAATTCTCCAAGTCCGAAGTGAAAATATGAAACCCTTTCAAAAATTCGCGAAGGGAAATAAAAACCATTCTGACCAGTTATTTCCGCATCTGCGGCTACATAGCCGCATCTGCGACTTCTGCTTTTGCGGTGGAGAGTCGCTTCTGCGGACAAGATCGCTTCTGCGGACAAGATCGCCTCTGCGGTCCTGCATCTGCGATTCCTTTTTACGCAGGTGCGGTTTCCTTTAGCCTTCCAAAATTCCGCATCTGCGGTCCTACTGTCGCATCTGCGACTCCGCAGATGCGGTCATCATCTCCGCACCTGCGATTCCTGTCGCTTCTGCGGTTCTTGACTCGCTTCTGCGGTCCCATTTCCGCAGAAGCGAAAATACCAGAAGCAGCACAGGTTCTGCAATCTCCTAAGTTCAAAACTTCCCATTAGCCATCCGAAATCACCCCGAGGCCCTCGGGACCTCAACCAAAAATACAAACATGATCCAATACCTTATTCAAACTTGCTCCAATCATCAAAACACCTTAAACAACACTAAAACCATCATTTCTCATCGAATTCACACCTAAGTTCTTCTAAAACTTCCGAAACACGCATTCGATCAGAAACCCAACCAAAACACCTCCGAATGACCTGAAATTTTGCACACACATCCAAATCACCTAACGAAGCTACTGCAACTCTCGGAATCTCATTCCGACCCCCGGATCAAAATCTCACCTACCAACCGGAATTCGCCAAAATACTAACTTCGCCAATTCAAGCCTAATTCTACACCGAACCTCCAAAATCAATTCCGATCGCACTCTTAAGTCACAAATCATCCCCCGAAGCTAACCAAATCACCGGAATTCACATCCGAGCCCTCTAACACAAAAGTCAACATCCGGTTGACTTTTCCAACTTAAGCCTTCTTAAAAGAGACTAAGTGTCTCATTTCTTATCAAGACCATTCCAAACCAACTCTAACACATCAAATACTGATAATGAAACATGAAGAAACATAACATGGGGAAAACGGGGCGGTAACTCACGTGACGAAGAGTCGGGTCGTCACACTTTGTATTATAGTCATTGAGTTGAAAATAATAATGATGAGAAATCGTTGAAGTTGATTTCTGTACCCCATTTATTTCTTAAATGATAAAAGAAATCCTCTAATATTTGAAGACACGAGTGAAGTCATATAGTTTGGTAAAAAAGGAAAGTGTAGAAATAGAGAGAAAATTTGACATTTGGAGTAAAATGTTCAACTTGTAGAAATCATTTTTAAAATTGAAGTATTCTTAGCATATGTTTGTTAGGTAAAATATCTCATGATGATTGATATATATAATGAAACATATAGGAGTATATATTACTTCATTTCTACTATCCATGGAAGCATAGCTCCATTAAAGGACTCGGGTAAAGCTTTGAAAGTGCTCTTAGAAGACCTATGACAAGATCTCAAACAAACAAAGAAGTTCAAAACATACTTATGAGTCGGCCAATTGAGCGGCGATTACATGAAAACTAGCATTCCATCTTAATCTTGTCAAAGTAGAAAGATGAGCTTTATTGAACCATAACATTCAAGATGAGATGAGTTGAAACGATATCCTTGAGTTTGCCTAAACTATAAGATGAGATATTGAACATTCTTGACACGCATTATATTGTTCACCAACAACATTATCTGAGTAGATGGTTCGAAATCCAACTCTCGAGTTACGTTGTAGCAGCCCAACCCAATCATTAAGGAACTTCGATAGACACTATAGCCATCAGAAATCTTGTGCCATATACATATACTGATTGCTATTCCGATCCACCACAATCAAAGTGGATCGGTGTTTGGTCAAAGGAACTATTCCAAGGCAAATCTTGTGGGAAGACTATATCTGTAGCATAATCATTATAAGGCAAGGGTGGTTAAGAATTTCAGACATTGGACAATTGACTCGGACGTTTAAATACTTAACACCTACATCATTATATTGCAATCAACGTATTATTCTTCCCCGCAAAGGGATAATAAGAGGATAATACTTTTGAAAGGGACTTTTCAAGAATCTGACTTTTGTTGTTATTTGCAGGTTTAGAGTAGAAGGCAGCAATTACAGAAAGTGAGATTTGATCAAGGAAAGAGAAATTGTGTCGTGGGGAAACAGGGCTTAATGATCTTTTGAGATAGAGAAAGAATCCTAGATGCGGCCATTTTAGCTCTCTCTGTTGTGTGAGAGCTACCAGGTCCTCCTTCTAAAGTTATATACACAGGCGTTGGAGTTTGAAAATGGAAAGGGCAGCCCGGTGTACAAAGCATCCCGCATACACACAGGGTCCGGAAAAATACCCTAATACAAATATTAATGGCTGCTTCCACGGCTCGAACCCGTGACCTGTAATTTTATCCTTGTTTCAATGTTTCCTTCAGTTTGAAAATGGAAGATGGTAAATATTTAAGAACAGCTGTGCAACAAAATATTTTGATTACATCTACAATCTACATGTTCCACATCCATGTCTTTCAATATCTTAATCTTTAAACTGACTTCGAATTAGCAATTTCTTAGTTACAGCAGACAAGAAGCATTTACGTGGATCCCAGTCATTAGTAGTAAATGTTTTCCGTGTGATAATGGCCTAGACATGTGTGTTTAAATTAAACAGATTGGTTGACAATATCTTTAAAAATTGTAAGGGAAAAGGCTCATTAATTATGGTCTATGTGCAATAGAAAAATGTACTTTTAATGACTTACCTTCTGATTTGGTTCATTATTTATTTTAAGTGCCTTGTTCTAATTCAAGTGCTTTTTATAAACTAGCTAGAATTAAGTACTGTATTTCTTTAGTTTTGAACTCTTAAATACCACCTGTAACAGATTTTCTTGGCGTCTGATAGTAGACGATAATTATGCAATTTAGACACTATTTATACTTTAATTTGGCCGTACTTTTATCAATGTTTGAATGTTAAAAGATAACAAAATGCTCTAATTAAGAGTTTTACGTTTTGCAGGAGCCACTCCGAGCTAGGAGGAAGCTAAAGAGTGTTTTGGAGTCAATATGGAGCGTGGAAGGCCAATCGGAGGATAGCACGGTCGAAAAGGAGAAAGAAAAGCAAGTGTCAGCTCCGCGGTCCAATCCGTGACCGCGGACAGAACCATGGGCGAAATCCGCGCTCCAATCGGCCGCGGACTAGCTGACGAAAGCCAATAACCTAGGGTCAATTATGTAATTTCCAGGGCGACTAACCTAAACCTATATGAAGCCTAATTCGTCCAAAAGAGGGGGATAGCTATTTTTAGAGAGAAATTGAAGGCAAGAAAATGGAAAAAAGACAGAGAATTTCCTTAGAGTTTTTATCTTCTTCTTTTTAATCCCATTGTTGATTATGACTTTATATAGTGAATTTTTATCTATTAGCATGAGTAGCTACACCCATCATCTAGGGTTGATGGAACCAATTGTTGGATGAAATCTTGATTCTGTTTTGATATAATTGAGCCGTTTTTAATCTATGATTGTTCAACTACGCGTTGTTTTGTGATTAATTGAAAGGGCCCTTGATTAATCGTGTATAGTTATCTTGTGTTGCTTGAGAAAGAACACTTGGTCAGATTGTTGTTGAACAACACCACTTTCGGGTATGTTAAGAGATTAATTACGTGAATTTAAAAGCAGGGTTAGAGATAACGAAGCTTTGGTGGGATAATTCTGAGTTGCATAAATTGTTAACTAGAGTAGTTCGAGAGAATGCTTCTAGTAAATTATCGTAATTGATCGAGAGATAATTGCGGTAGCCCAGAACTCATATTTCTTATAGAGTGTTACGGAGAGATTATAGCTAACGTGTCAGGAATCAATCCGACTATTGGGGAAATCAATAACCCTAGACCATTTTACCATTGAATTCAACTCTATTCTTGATTATTGCTATTTTTCCTTAGTTAACTAAATTCTACTCATTATCCACTAAAAATCTTGCATCCGGGAATTGTTTGAGCTATTCATTAGCAGTTATAAAAGTTGTAGTAAATAGGTTAGTTCCCTGTGGGATTCGACTCCGGACTTGAACCGGATTATATTTGCAGCGACCGCTTAGTCCTTTTTATAAGGCATAGTTGGGCGTGGTCAAATTTTGAAGGCTCAAACTTGGCTGAATTCGCTCCCAATAAACTCCATTGCTACTTGGGAGGAACTAGTCAAGCAGTTCTTAAACAAGTTTTATCCACCCAACAAAACTGCGAGGCAGATTGATTTGCGATTCAGGCAGAAACCAAATGAGACTTTGCAAGAAACCTAGGAGAGGTTTATGGGTATGTTGGTGAAGTGTCCTCACCATGGCATTCCGGATCAGATACTGGGGCAGAGATTCTATATGGGTTTGGCAGACAGTCTGAAGGCCAATTGTGACGACCCAAAGGGTCATCACCTGTATTCCTACTCGCTCTGTATTTCTGAGACCGTAAAAACCTCACTTGGGGGTTGCCTCGAGTTTGAGTGTGCAGTCCGGGCGCGTAGCCGAAAAGTTTAAATATGAACTTGAGAGAAAAATTGTTAAATCTTGGTATTTAATTGATTAAGTTTGACTTCGGTCAATGTTTTGGGCAAACGGACCCGGATTCGTGATTCGACAGTCCTGGAGAGTCCGTAGGAAAATATGAGACTTGGGGGTGTGCCCGGAATCAAATTCCGAGGTCCCGAGTCCGAGGAATGAATTTTTACGTGAAATTGTTTTCTGAAAATAATTAAAGAATTGGAAAGTGTTATTTGTTTAGAAGACTGTGTTGCTTGGGCTCGTATTTTGGTTCCGACGCCCGGCACAAGTCTTAAATATGAGTTAAGCAATTGCTGTGAAGTTTGGTTAGATTTGGACGTCATTTGACGTGTTTTGAACTAAAAGCAGTAAATTTGATGTTTCATGGAAATTGGAAGGAATCATGGGTCTTGAGGCCTAATTCGATGTTGTTTTGGCGATTTGATCGCACGGATGAGTCCGTAGGATATTTTTGAGTTTATATGTATGTTCGGTTTGGAGCCCCGAGCGCTCGGGTGAGTTTTGAGTAGGTCCCGGGAGGGTCTTAGGCTTAAAAATAGCTGATGGTTGCAGGTTCAGGGGTTGCAGGGCCCCAGCGCGGCCGCGGTCATTTCCGCGCGGTCCGNCCGCGCGGCCGCGGTGCATTTCTGCGCGGTCCGCATTGCTAGGTCAGAGGGCCAGTGAATTCTAGGTCGACCAGCGCGGCCGCGCACCAAATCAGTGCGGTCCGCGCTGGGAGATTTAGAGAGTGGGTCTTGGGTCCATTCAACCAGCGCGGCCGCGCACCAAATCAGTGCGGCCCGCGCTGGGTAGGTTCAGAGAGTCATTTTTCTTCCCTTCCTCGGCGCGGCCGCGGTGCATTTTTGTGCGGTCCGCGCCAGTCTTCAGCACAGTATATTAAGTCGGGATTTTCAGTCATTTCTTCAAAACGATTGGTAAGTGTTTTCTAACTGATTTTTCTTTACTCCTTAACATCCTTAAAAATAATTTCAACTTCAAAACAAAGATTTTAATGGGGAAATTGGGAATTTAGGGTAGAACCTAGGTTTGCTAAAATTTGGGGGTTTTGGACCTCAATTCGAGGTCCGATTCCGAAATAACTTACATATTTGAGTTCATGGGGGAATGGGTAAATGGGTTTTGGTTCGAACCTCGGGTTTTGACCATGTGGGCCCGGGGGCATTTTTGACCTTTTGGGGTAAATGGATGAAAAAGCTATAATTAGTCATTGGGTTTGATTTGTTTAGCACATATTGATAACATGAAGTCATTATTGCATAGATTTGGTTGAGTTGGAGCCGAATTCGAGAGGGAAAGCGATTGTGGAGGATTGTATTGGCCGTGGAAGTTGAGGTAAGTGTTTGGTTTAACCCTAGCTTGAGGGAATAGGAGACGAGTCTTGTTTGCTAATTGCTAAATGATCGAGTATGATGTATAGGCATGGTGACGAGTTCCTAGACATTGGTGTCTAACATGACCGTGAGTCCTTATATGTGGCTTTGTTTGGATAATGTTATGCCTTCCATGCTTAATTGATGGCTTCTATGCGTTGTAAACACCTTGTGCAGGATATTGTGATTGTGGAACTTCGTGGAGCATTGGCTTGGTTTGAAACACAAATGGTGAGAGTATATGAGATGAGAAATGCCTCGTAGCTTGCCACGAGTGCTAATGAGAACTAGGATATGAAAATAAAAGAAAAAAGGGAAATAACGATTTACTCTTGCATGGTTGTTATTGGTTGTTTGTGTACCCTTGTTGGGATTTCCTTCCAATTACTTGTTCACTCCCTTGCCCTTTATTTGTGACTGTTGCTTGGGCAAGGTTGAGAGGTAGACATTGTGGATCGGGTTGCACGCCGCAACAGTGATAATTGTGGATCGGGTTGCACGCCGCAACAGTGATAATTGTGGATCGGGTTGCACTCTGCAACAGTGATAATTGTGGATCGGGTTGCACGCCGCAACAGTTAGTGATACAAATGTGTTTGGTGTTGGTATTAGTTTCTTGATCGTAGGAAATTATAAATTGCACCTAGATTGATTACTTTGGATTTACTGTTAATATTTTTACCCCCCACAGCATGTTTCCCCTCCCATATTGTTAGTCGCCTTGTACTTCGATTTCTGCTGTATATTTATTATTGCACAGGTTTATGTGAGGTCCAGTCTAGCCTCGTCACTACTTCGCCGGGGTTAGGCTAGGCACTTGCCAGCACATGGGGTCGGTTGTGCTGATGCTACACTCTGTGCATCTTTTGCACAGGTCCAGGTTTTGAGCAGCAGCAGCAGCAGCATTAGCACGGGGGCTTACCTTCAGTCCAGAGAGGCCCGAGGTAGCTTGCAGGCGTCCGCAGGCCCGACGTCTCCTTTCTATCTTTACATTTGGCTGTCATCTCATTGTTCCCGAGATAAACAGATTATGTTCTTTCAGACTTTGTATGTAGTACTCCTTAGATGTTCGTGAGTATGTGACTCCAGTCCCGGGGTAGAGATTTATGTGTTGAAACTTCTGTATTATTGAACATCTATCTACATTTAAGTCTTCCGCTTATGATTTTAATTTCGTCGCCTTTATTTAATGCCGTTAATTATTAAAAAGGAACATGTGTTTAATGAATTTGTTAACTAAGTTGGCTTGCCTAGCTCCTATTAGTAGGCGCCATCACGATCCTTGAGGGTGGGAAATCCGGGTCGTGACACCAATGTAGATGCTTCTGCCGGGGGTGCATTCTTGAGCAAAACATTCAAAGAGTGTAAGATTCTTCTTGACAAGATGTCTCAAATTCAGGCTGGATGACGAGAGACACAACACTCACCCCAATAGTGCATTCTGTCGCTCTTGACCCAAACGACACAAATGTAGAAAACATAGCCACTCTTATGACCCAGATGAGCTTCCTGACAAAGAAAATCGATGAGATTGGTACAAAATAGGTGCACATCGTTGATACCATAAATGGAGGCTTATGCACTCCTTGCATAAACCAGTCATATGTGTGCTCGTGGAGTGGAGAGAATGACAACCAGGGTTTCAGAGAAGACATGAATTATGTCAATAATTTCAGAGGTCAGAGGCAAGGTGGGCAGCAATGGGGACCAACATCAAACCAGCAGTACAGACTAAACCAGCCACAGCACAACCCCAATCCAGGAGGAGAACGACCACAAGGCCAAGTCGTGCCTTATCAAAGGCAGCAGGGTTATGATCAGCAGCACCAGCAAAAGTTGGCCTACCAACCACCTCACAATAGCAGGACAGTAACATGATCGAAATTAGGGGTATGCTCCAATAACTCATTAGGACAAATGGAAAGATGCAAGAGAAGTTAGCTGCACATGATTCAGCAATCAAAGGCATTGAAACTCAATTGGGACAACTATCTATGGCCTTGAACAATCGCCCACAAGGAACATTGCCTGCAGATACAAACATTAATCCAAAGGAGCAGAACCCAAATCAGCTCATGACAGTGAGTCTCAGGAATGGAAAAGATTTAGACAGAGAGCAAGAAGTTGCTCAATCTAGGAGAGAGACAACTCCAACTACCCCAGTTACTCCAGTTACATTAGAGACAGATGAGTCAGCAGAGCTCACCGAGGTTGTAATCGAGCAGGCACAGGTTGACAAGGGTAAGGAGAAGGAAGATGAACAACTCCCAAAACAGGTGGTAGAAAAATCTTCCAGCAAAGAAAAGACACAAAGTAGTGGGCAGAGGTTGACTCCTGCACCATTCCCTCAGAGGTTGGCAAAGCAAAAGAAAGATGATCAATACAGGAAATTTATGGAAATGCCCAAACAAATTCAATTGAATATTCCACTGATGGATGCTTTGAAGGAAATGCCAGGGTATGCAAAACTGATGAAGGACCTGATGTCGCAGAAATTTGACTTCCAGGACCTGTCCACTGTAACTCTGACGCAGACCTGCAGCGCGGTAGTGACAAGGCCTATGGCTCAAAAGGTGTCTGATCCAGGTAGTTTCAATATCCCATGCACCATTGAGAGTTATGCTTTTGCTAAAGCATTGTGTGACTTGGGAGCCAGTATAAACTTGACGCCCTTGGAAATCTATACAAAACTTGGCATTGGCAGAGCTAGACCGACCTTAATGTTGCTGCAACTGGCTGATCGCACAGTCAAAAGACCGACAAGAAGATGTGCTTGTTCAAGTGGGGAAATTTGTATTCCCTGCAGACTTCGTCATTCTTGATTGTCAAGTGGATGAAGAGATACCAATCATTTTGGGAAGGCCGTTTTTAGCCACTAGAGCATTGATTGATTGTGAGACTGGAGAATTGAAAATGAGTTTGAACAATGAAGAGATAATATTCAATTTTCAACAATCTATGAGGAGATCCAGCGAATTTGCAAATTGCTCGCTAGTGGAGGCCGTAGATGTAATACTACAAAAGGAGGATAAGACTATCAATGTCAGGGATCCGTTAGAAGCCTGCTTGATGAATCTGGAAAATATGGACGGTAAGGAGTTGGCAGAGTGGGTCATGGCTCTTGAAGGTCAAGGGTTCTGGAAAAGGGAACCCCAGTTCGAGCCCCTACACTTAGAAGAAAGAACAACACCACCTGCGAAACCATCGATAGAGGAGCTACCACAGTTGGACCTAAAACCGCTACCAGCTCACCTCAGGTATGCTTTCTTAGGGCCTAATTCTTCTTTGCCTGTTATTATATCATCCGGTTTGCTAGCTGTGCAGGTAGAGAAACTCTTATAGGTGCTACAGGAGTGTAAGACTGCTATTGGTTGGACCATGGCAGACATAAAGGGTATCAGCCCAGCTTTTTGTATGCACAAAATTCTCTTGGAAGAAGGGCACAAACCCTCCAGAGAACATCATAGGCTGATCCCGAATATGAAAGCGGTGGTGAAGAAGGAAGTGATCAAATGGTTAGATGCGGGTATCATCTTCCCCATCTCCGACAGAAATTAGGTCAGCTCTGTTCAGTGTGTGCCGAAGAAAGGAGGAATGACAGTTGTACAAAAGGAGAATAACGAGTTGATCTCGACTCGTACAGTCACGGGGTGGCGGATTTGCATGGATTATCGGAAATTGAACACAGCCACCCGGAAGGACCATTTTCCCTTGCTATTCATTGACCAAATGCTGGACAGGTTGGCTGGGCGATCTCACTTCTGTTTTTTGGATGGATATTCGGGGTACAATCAGATCTCAATAGCCCCCGAAGACAGAGAGAAAATATCCTTCACTTGTCCGTATGGCATCTTTGCCTTTCGGAGAATGCCTTTTAGACTTTGCAATGCACCGGCTACATTCCAGCGGTGTATGTTAGCCATTTTCATGGATATGGTTGAAGTCATTATGGAGGTATTTATGGATGATTTCTCCGCTGTGGGGGATTCATTCGAGGACTGTCTTCATAATTTAAGAAGAGTGCTCAAAAGATGTGTGGAGACAAATTTAGTGCTGAATTGGGAGAAGTGCCATTTTATGGTACAAGAAGGGATAGTCTTGGGGCATCGAGTGTCAGGTAAAGGAATTGAGATTGACCATGCTAAGGTTGACGTGATTGAGAAGTTGCCACCGCCCACTTCGATCAAGGCAGTGAGAAGTTTCCTTGGGCATGCCGGGTTTTACAGGCGATTCATAAAAGATTTTTCTAAGATTGCTAACCCTTTATGTAAACTCCTTGAAAAGGATCAGCCCTTTGTGTTTTCTAATGATTGTAGGTTGGCATTTGAGGAGCTGAAGAAGAGATTGGTGACTGCACCCATCATTGTTGCACCCAACTGGGAGCAACCGTTCGAGCTCATGTACGATGCAGGTGACTATGCTATATGAGCAGTCTTGGGGCAGCGAAAGGATAAGCTGATGCACCCAATTTATTATGCAAGCAGAACGCTAAGCGGTGCACATCTCAATTACACCGTGATGGTAAAGAAGATGTTGGCTGTAGTTTTTGCATTCGACAAATTCAATTCGTACTTGATTGGTTCGAAAGTTATTGTTTATACTGACCATGCAACAATTAGGTACTTGATAGAAAAGAAAGAGTCAAAGCCACGCTTGATCCGCTGGGTTCTTTTGCTATAAGAATTTGATCTGGAGATCCGTGACAGAAAAGGGATAGAGAACCAAGTAGCAGACCACCTCTCAAGGTTGGAAGGAGCTGAAAAGAAGGTAGAGGTTGAAGACATAACAGAGACATTCCCGGATGAACAGTTACTAGCAGTGACAATGGAGGAGAAGCCGTGATATGCTGATATTGCTAATTATTTAGCACGCGGTATTTTACCTTATGAACTCTCTTCAATTCAAAAGAAAAAGTTCTTTCGTGATTGTCGGTATTATTATTAGGATGAACCTCTACTTTTTAAAATATGTGTAGATAACATGATCCGGAGGTGTATCCCCGAGAAAGATCAACATTTTGTTTTGCAGGCTTGCCATGCTTCACCATATGGTGAACACTTTGGAGGAATTCGGACAGCGGCTAAGGTGTTGAAATCAGGCTTGTATTGGCCAACTCTGTTAAAGGATGCCCATGCTTGGGTGAAAAGTTGCGATGAGTGTCAAAGGACATGCAACATATCTCGGCGTCACGAGATACCGATGACTACTATTCAAGATGTGGAGGTATTTGACATGTGGGGGATTGACTTTATGGGGCCATTCGCCAGCTCGTATGGTAACAAATACATACTGGTGGCAGTTGACTATGTCTCCAAATGGGTTGAAGTTGTGGCTCTCCCAACCAATGATGCAAAGGGGGTGATAGGCTTTATGAAGAAAACCATCTTCACACGTTTGGCACCCCGAGAGCTATAATCAGTGATGGTGGAACCCATTTTTGCAATAGAGCGTTCGCACGACTGTTGGAAAAGTATGGGGTTCGCCATAAGGTGACCACCCCTTATCATCCACAGTCGAGCGGGCAAGTTGAAGTGTCAAACCAGGAAATCAAAAGTGTCCTAACCAAGACAATGAATGCGACAAGGACTGATTGGGCAAAGAAGCTGGATGATGCATTATGGGCGTACCACACAGCATTTAAAACTCCAATTTGTATGTCACCATACAAGTTGGTGTTTGGAAAAGCATGCCACCTTCCGGTGGAGCTCGAGCATAAAGCCCTTTGGGCACTGAGGCAATTGAATTTGGATATGGAGACCGCAGGCACCAGTAGAGTCACTGAGTTACATGAACTCGAGGAATTTAGGTTCCATGCATTTGAGAATGCAAGATTGTACAAATAAAGGATGAAAATGATGCATGATAAGCATATTCTAGATCGGAACTTCAAACCCAATCTAGTATTGCTATACAACTCGAGACTAAGATTATTTTCGGGTAAATTGAAGTTCCGATGGTCAGGACCCTTTAGAGTGGTGCAAGTGTTCTCAAGTGGAGCTGTAGAAATTGAATCCGAAGATGGAACAAATAACTTCATAGTGAATGGGCAAAGGTTGAAACATTACCTTGGAATAGTCGAAGAAAAGGGGGATAGAGTGGTGATATCTTTGGAGGAGCCCCAATACACAAGCGAAGAGTAATAATGAAAGCCTGCGTCGTGCCGTGGCATTAAATCAGGCGCTTCCTGGGAGGAAACCCATGGTTTGTTGTAAATCGTCGTGCCGCAACGTTAAATTAGGCGTTTTTTGGGAGGCAACCCATGTTTTTGTTCTTTTTATTCTCATTTTTGTAATTGATTTTTGAACGGTGACAGTATTGATCGATCTACTAAGGTGCACGAACGAAGGTATGCATAACGGAAGGACTCGAGGTGATGAAATTATCCCGGAGATAGGCAAACGTGCGAAAAAAGGAAAAAAAAAATTGATGCTCAATCCGCGGCCGCGGATTCGACCTCGGATCTGGCGCCGTTGAGGTTCAATTAGAATATTTTATTTTTCTTTTCTTTTCTTTTCTCTTCCCCCTTTTTAATTAGTTTTTTTTAATTAGTCCCCCCTCATCCGCCCACTCCCCCACTTCTTTTCCCCCCGCCTTAACAAAAATAAATCTAAAACCCTCCCCCTTCCCCAAATCAGATACACGATCCCCTCCCCCTTCTTTTCCCCACTTTTTTTTTTGACTTCACCAAATCTCCTCTCCTTCTCCCTCTTCTCTACTCAACAACTAGCCAAGCTCCCTTCCTCACAAGATTTTCAAGTAAGTAACATGCTTCTACTTTCTTTTTTAGTTTTTTTCTTTAATTTTTTTATTCTTTTTCTCTTCTATTGTAAGTGAAAGATAGTAGAAGTTATGGGTACTCTTATCTTTATTGTTATTTATTGGTATATATGTTGGTATATGAGGATATTAGATTTGGTTGGGTTGGGTAGATATTGTTGAGTTGTGAAGAATAGAAGTTTAATTAGGTCTATGGGTACATTGGGGGGCATATGCACAGTAGGTGTTTGTTGAATTGCCTCAATGAGTTTTTTTTAGTATAAATTGTGACCAATGGTGCGAGTGAAGTTTGAGTAACCGCCCTTGGTTCACATATTCTGTCGATTATTGATAGTCATGGTTGTTGTGTAGGTACCATGAGATCTTCAAAGAAGAGATGCACTACCGGTGCCTCATCTAGTGGTCATGGAGGCTCGTCCCGGGCACGGGCACCAGCCAGTTCAGCTCAGTTTGATCGCACCGGGTTTGTCTCCAGAGCTGCCCTAGACCGTTTCAGTTGGAAGGCTATTAGAAAGCCTGTACCGGAAAGGGGAGTTGACAGTGGATCCCTCCAGGCTGAGTGCCCCAATATGTATAGAGAGTTGATTAGGCGCAGGCTAGACATCTTCTTCGAAGAGCCGGAGGACGGTAACTTGATGCTTGTTAGGGAATTCTATGCCAACTGCTCTGAACATGAGGATCACATCTGCACTGTGTGACAAAAGAGAGGGAATGCCTCGATAGAAGCCATCAGGAGAGTGTATCGATTGCCTGTATTCACTGGGGAGGAGGATTACTATGATACTTACCGGTGAGAACTAACAAATTGGCACATGTTTTTCATAACTATCTGTGTACCAGACAAAGAGGTAGTGTGGGTTGTACGGGGATCGAAGTTGAACTCAGCCTCACTCACCTTTGAAGGAAAGTATTGGTTGTACATCATCAATAGTCGACTGCTGCCGTCCCACAACACCACTGAGGTAAATGGTCCGAGAGCTGCTTTGATCTGGTGCTTCGTGAATGGCAGAGATTTTGATGTGGCCAAGGTTATTCAATCTGAGATGTTCATCCGTTCAACACTGAGGAGGTATGGGTTCTTCTTCCCATCTCTGGTCATTAGATTGTGCCAGGCCGTAGAGGTACCAGAGAAACCCAATGTGGATGGCAAGGTGAAGAAGGAAGCAAAGTTTCGGGCAAAAAAGGTGACCCTTGGGATGGACATGGTGGTACCCGGTACAACTGATAGTAATGATTCTGAGGCGTCAGAGGAGAGCGATGAAGAGCAGGATGAAGTTGCGCCTTCTTCAACCCCACAGGAACAAGTTGGGCCATCCTCAGCCCCACGGGAATAGGTAGCCGTGGTTGAAGGATCATCTGCAGTCAGACGAAGTACGCAGATGACAGCCTTAGAACAGGAAATGGTAGGGCTGCGCACTTTCATCATAGAATTGGGGGCTAGAGTTGATGCCTTGGCCACCCAAAATGCAAAGTCGGAGAAGAAAATCATGGGCTGGCTGCGTGCGCTGGGGAGGGCGTGTCATCTCGACCCCGGCACTGTCTCCTATTAAGATTGATCTTCCAGGGAAGTTCCTTTACCTCGCATTACTTTATTTTGTATGACATGGGGACATGCCATCATTTTAAGTGTAGGGTGGGACATACTTTGTTGGTTTGTTGTATGTAGAATAGTTTCGTAGTTTATTGACATAAATCATTTTTGACTTGTCCCGATGATGGATATCATTCGACGGGTTTCTTGAGGGACTAGATTCGAAGAAAAAGAACGCAAAAAGATTTTCTTTTGTAGTAGCGTATCAATTCCCCCTTGGTATTTCTTTAAACCACGGTTCTTTTCCAAGGGTTTCATTTGAACCGGGTGTAGTTAGTTTTTATTTTCTTTTTAATTGTTTGTAGGAACTTGTGGGCTATGGGCGGAAATAGAATTAGGATCTCTTAACATCATAATGTCTTGAATATAACGGGTACTCTAGTGTGACGCTTAGGCTCAGTTGTCGACTCTTGTAAGAATGCCTTAAGCTGTACGTTCTTAATTAGGCTTAAGTACCCTGATTAGAGTGTTTGATGGCCCAATCTGGAGTGAGTCATGTGCCATGTGTGTGTGAGGCTTGTTGTATTGTGTGCACGACATTTGATGCCTAGAACTTGCCCCGTGTGTCTGCAACGCGAAATAGTAGTCTTGTTTGGTCTGGGAAGTGATATAGTCATTTCTTTGTTGAACCATATATATACTTCATCCACCTATTTGTTATGTATAGTAGTTAACCCCGTTGAGCCTGTAATCATATTTCTTTGGCAACCACACTACAAGCCTTACCCATTTATTTGAATTAACCATCTATTTGAACCTTTTAACCTCTCATGAACACTTGAATAGTTATGAACCTTGTTAAAGTTAAAGTGTGGGATGGTGGGTTTGGCTTTTGAGTGGAACTAATGAAATAAGGAGGAAGGTGCACTATTTTGATAAAGTAAGAGCCACTTGAATTGAAAAATGTCATGACCCCAACCCTAGTCGTGATGGCGCCCAACACACTGCTAGTCAAGCCCGACCAATTTAACAACCTTAACCCTTTTTATGCAGTTCATGACTCAATTAACACAAATAATTACTAAGTCATAATACTGAAACTCTGAAATATAGTTAAAACATGCGGAAAACCCAAGTAGAAATACTACTACTATCCGGTGTCACAAGTCTGAGCCTCTAATACACGGGTGCCAACCTACTACATATTGCTCTAAAGAAATGCGGAAATAAAGCAAATAGGTTAGATGGGAAGATCAGGACTGCGGACGTCATGCAACTACCTTGATGCTCCCAGATATGATGCTCGGTAGAGAAATCCTCACTCAGCCTCAGTGGGTGCACATAGATCTGCACACAAGGTGCAGAGAGTAATGTGAGTACTTCCAACCCAGAGAGTAATAAACATAAATAAGGGTTGAGAGTAAGAAATCCTGGATAGGCACAATGTAAGCTATAATTACAGCAGTTTAATCCAGATAATGTCAACTCAATAAACCAATGAAAAAAATGATGTTGCAACAGATAAGTAAATGATTGACAATCAATTAAGACATGCAACAAATAGTACGGGCGTGCAGCCCGCTCCATTTATTTATCGTTGACGGCGCTCACTGGGGGTGTGCAGACTCCGGGAGGGGCCCCTTACGGCGCAAGCGCAATATCAAGCCATCTCGTGTCATCCATTAGGCCCTAAGACTCATATCAATATCAATAAAATACTGCTGCGGCGCGCAGCCCGATCCCATACTCAGTCCAGAATCATATAAGCCCCTTGGGCACAATAATATAGAAATATTCAGCCCAAACTTCATTAGAAATATTATTTAAGTTCCATGTTTTGAGAAAAAGTGGCTGAGTTTGCAAAACAGTACTAAATACTAGGACTGAGTTCAATTGTCTGAAAATATGGTAAGAAACCAGTAAAAACAATCCCTGAAGGATTCAATCAGTTGGCACGAGGCCAAATTATGACAATTAATCCATTTTTGTAAGGGTCTCACTAAGCTTCAATCGATTAGGTTGTAATTTTATTAAGCGGGACGGACCAAGTCACAATCCCCGACGGTGCTCTACCCCACGCCCGTTATCCGGCGTGCAAGTCACCTCACATAGCACTAAGATGTGCAAATTCGGGGTTTCAAACCCTCAACACAGCATTTACATCTATTACTAACCTCAAGCCGGCCAAAATCCTAGCTCGCTATGCCCTTGCCTCTCAAATCGGCCTCCTCGCGCATCGAATCTGACCAAAACCACAATGAATACGTCACGTTATGCTATAGCATCAATACCCAATTGAAAATAATCGAAAAACATCAATAATCCCGAAATTGACAAAACCCGAGCCCCGGGCCCACTTCTCGAAACTCAGAAATTTTTACAGAAAAGTGTTCTTCATCTTCTCCCGATTCCGTACATATAAAGAACACCAAAATCGGAGTCCGTTTGACCCCTCAAATCGACCCCTAAAGGTCTCATAATCTCAGGCCCCAAAATCCTATTTTTCATGAATTAAAGGCTGGGATTATGGTCTATAATCACCCATAAATGAGTTTTAATAATCAAATCACTTACCTCTGTGATACCCAATGATTTTCTCTCTTAAAAATCGCCTCAGAAGTTTCTTCCCGTTCAAAAATTGGAAGAAAACTCGACCTGCTCATTATAGGTATACTGTTCACGCTTTTTACTGCTCCCAATGGATTCCTTGTGAAATTCTAATGAATTTAGGCTTTTGAATCACTCAATTTGACCTTATAATGAAGGAGATATGTAGGTTTTAAGATTTGCAAATAGTGCAGGTTTTTAATACGCCGTCAGGGGCAATTTCGTCATTAACCTGAAAATCTGGGCAACCTTGGTAAAATGGCCATAAAATCCTCATACGATGTCCAAATTCGACGATTCTTTTTGCTACGGGCCCGTAATTACGATACGGATCTAATGCTTCATTCAAAACAATAATCGGAGCTCATTTGTTCAATATGATATCATTTATGCTTGAAGAAACGACGTCGAAGCATAAGAAAAACGAGCACAACGCAGCCCAAAACCTATCCGGAACTCATCCGAGGTCCTCGGGACCGCATACGAACATACTAACACGTCACATATGATCATTCAAACTTAGTTTCACTCTCAAAACACCAAAACTAACATCAAAACACCAAACTTACATCGGATTCAGGCCTAAGTTCTTCTAAAACTTCCGACACATGCATTTGATCAAAAACCCAACCAAATCACCTTCGAATAACCTGAAATTTTGCACACACATCCCAAATCACCTAACGAAGCTACAGCAACTCTTGGAATTCTATTCCGACCCTCGGATCAAAATCTCACCTATCAACCGGAATTCGCCAAAATACTAACTTCGCCAATTCAAGCCTAATTCTACACCGGACCTCCAAAATCACTTCCGATCACACTCCTAAGTCACAAATCATCCCCCGAAGCTAACCGAATCGTCGGAATCTGCATCCGAGCCCTCTAACTCATAGGTCAAACATCCGGTTGACTTTTCCAAAACAAGCCTTCCTTAAAGAGACTAAGCGTCTCATTTCCTTCCAAAAATCAACCCAATTCAACTCGTTCACACAAGACGCTGATAATGAAGCATAACAAAGCAGGAAATGGGGAAAATGGAGCGGTTCTCACGGGACGACGGGTCGGGTCATCACAAAAAAAAATAAAAAAATAAATAGTTGGATTGTTGTGAAAAATATTCCTTGCTAAGTGGTGGCTCTTGATGTAATGTGCTTAAAGTGGAAGGGAGTTAATATATAGTGATGTGAAGGTGGAGTTATGGTTTGACACAAGTGTGGAGTTTTGAATGTTAAAGTATATGTATTAAAGTGCTTAGGGAGGTATAGTCACTCTTATATCTAAATGTATCCTACCCGTCCCGCAGCCTACATTACAACCAAATAAAGTCCTAATTGATCCTATACTGTCTATTAGTAGAGTAGTACACTACGGGCAAGCCTATGGTGCATCTTTTGTGGCATATGAATGTCATTTCTTAGGGTGAGTGAATTCTGCTTATATTGAAGTTCTTCAGTGTGTGTGCATTTTATTGATTGTGGAATGAGTCTCTTTTGTTGTGAGCAGGCACTTGATTCATGAAGGAGAGGTAAGTTTGTACCTCTGAGTTAGAGTAAGTAAGCCGGTTAGGAATATTGCGTGGCTCGAGAGAGTCAACTCTTGAGGTGTGGATGTTACACTAATGTACTTAATCTATGAGGAAAATTCTTGGTGTGATGAGTTAGGGAAGTCGCTCGAGGAAGTTAGGCCTCTGTAGTGTGTGGTTTGATTGCTCGAGAATGAGCAAAGGTTTAAGTGTGGGGTGTTGATAGTAAATGATAATTATACAATTTAGATACTATTTACACTCTAATTTGGCCGCACTTTATCAATGTTTGATTGTTAAAAGATAACAAAATGCTTTAATTAAGAGTTTTATGTTTTGCAGGAGCCACTCCGAGCTAGGAGGAATCTAAAGAGTGTTTTGGAGTGAATATAGAGCGTGGAAGGCCAATCGGAGGATAGCACGGTCGAAAAGGAGAAAGAAAAGCAAGTGTCAGCTCCGCGGTCCAATCCGCGGCTGCGAACGGAACCATGGGCGAAATCTGCGGTCAGATCCGCGGCCGCGAACGAGCTGACGAAAGCCAATAACCCAGGGTCAATTATGTAAATTCCAGGGCAACTAACCTAAACCTATATGAAACCTAATTCATCCAAAAGAGGGGGATAGCTATTTTAGAGAGAATTTGAAGGCAAGAACACAGAAGAAAGGCAGAGAATTTCCTTAGAGTTTTTATCTTCTTCTTTTTAATTCCATTGTTGATTATGACTTTATATAGTGAATTTTTTTTATTAGCATGAGTAGCTAAACCCGTCATTAGGGTTGATGGAACCAATTGTTGGATGAAATTTTGACTCTATTTTGATATAATTGAGCCGTTTTTACTCTATGATAGTTCAACTACGTGTTGTCTTGTGATTAATTGAAAGGGCCCTTGATTAATCGTGTCTAGTTATCTCGTGTTTCTTGAGTTAGAACACTTGGTTAGATTGTTGTTGAACAATGATCGTTGCCGACTCGACACTACACTAAGGTAGGAAGAGCGGGTCGTAATAGCTTTTACCCAAATAGTTGTTCGGGATCGAATTTCCACAAGGAGCTAGTAGTGGAGTTGTAATGTCTGTCTAGTCTAGAGTTGCGGTTGTGCTTCTAATATCACTTCAAACATCTTTGGTTTTTCTTTGATTTTTATATCTACTATTATAAAACTAATGATTAAAACTAAATTATGCTATGGGAATATTGCTAAGTTGTATTTAATATAGAGAAAGGCACTAGGGTCGTGGCATTGCCTAGGTGGCTAATTAACGGGTAGATGCTACTAAGGATAGATTGACATATTTGGGGCTTATGCTATAACCGTTGCACAATTGTACCCACTCTCACACCTCTCGGTAGAGAGAGTGATTTTGCCCAATTGACTCTCTCGAGACCAATTGGGTAGACCAATTAGACCAAGCAACTAGGGTTCAAGTAGGGTGATTACTCTCTCGAGATTTAACCCGTTAATTGGGACTACCATTTCTCATGGGTCCATCCTAATTCCTTGTTGGGTCAATTTTGGGGTCATGGACTCTCTTTCTCAAGAAAAGTTAAACCCACAAAGCTAGAATCAGTGTTTGCAACCACCAATCCTTAATTAAAACCTAAAATCAACCCAAATAACAAACACCCAATATCAATCTAACCTTACATGGCAACACCCATCAATCACCTACACTAGGGTTGAGCCACAACCCTAGCTATAGGTTTAGCTACTCATGCTAGATACAGAAATTGAAGAAATAGATGAAGAACTAAGCATATTAATTAATTGCTAAGAAGAAACTTCAATAATAAAGAGCAAAAGTGCCAAAAATGGCTACAATATTCGGTCTCACGAGCTCAGCTGCGTTCAGAACATAAAACTTGACCTAAAAATGGAAAAAGGTCCTATTTATACTGGGCTGGAAAAACTGGACAAAAATACCCCTACGGGGTCAGCGCGGACCGCACAAACATGACCGCGGCCGCACTGGCTCTTGAACTCCTGGTTTCTGCTTCTCTGAAGTTGAGGACCGCGTACCGCGTGAAAATGTAGCGCGGCCCTGGTGGAAGTTGGCGCGGCCGCAGAGAAATGAACGCGGGCCGCTTTGCTTGGAATTGGCCAAATTTTGGCTCTTTGAATCTCTGCTCCGCGGACCGCGTAAAAGAGTAGCGCGGCCGCGGAGCCTGACCGCGGACCGCGTGGAAATAACCGCGGCCGCGTAGCACGCCCCCTTGAAACTGCCATCCTCTGAACCTCCTAGTGCGGCCGCGTTCACATTTGCGCGGTCCGCACTAGGTTCTCTTTTCCTCAACTTGCTTAGTCTTTGACACTTGAGCAGGTTTCACTCCTTTTTGAGCCGATCTTTGACATTCGTCACTTTGTCGATCAAACCTGCAATCAAGTACAACTTGTGAGCATTTTGGGACTATTTTGTAGCAATTTATAACCAAAGCATAGGCAAGTAGGGGCATAAAACACGTTAAAATCCTAACTTATCAAACAACACGACTTTCGGGTAAGTTAAGAGATTAATTACGTAATTTTAAAAGCAGGGTTAGAGATAACGAAGCTTTGGTGGGATAATTCTGAGTTGCATAAATTGTTAACTAGAGTAGTTAGAGAGAATGCTTTTAGTAAATTATCGTAATTGATCGAGAGATAATTGCGATAGCCCAGAACTCATATTTTTTATAGAGTGTTACGGCGAGATCATAGCTAACGTGTCAGGAATCAATTCGACAATTGGGGAAATCAATAACCCTAGACCATTTTACCATTGAATTCAACTCTATTCTTGATTATTTCTAGTTTTATTGTCATTTTTCCTTAGTTAACTAAATTTTACTCATTATCCATTTAAAATCTTGCATCCGGGAATTGTTTGAGCTATTCATTAGCAGTGTTAAAAGTTGTAGTAAATATGTTAGTTCCCTGTGGGATATGACTCCGGACTTGAACCAGATTATATTTGCAGCGACTGCTTAATCCTTTTTATATGGCATAATTGGGCGTGATCAACATCCATATCTAATTTTCAATGGCAATAACTTTGGTTTACATATCAGAAGACAGCTGGGAAATGAATATTGATAAGTTTACATATAGTATATTAGCACACGAGTATGTATTGGATCAAAGTTTTATTGATAATATTTCTTATCATTTTTAATTCACTTATTTATTATAATAGTGTTTACTATGTTGACCTTACTAAAGTTTGAATTTATGGCTATGTAAAATTATGTTCCATTCCCTGAAGTGAACGAGACAATTCGTGATAAATGTTATATAAGGATAAGACGGTGGGTTCAAGTCCCAGCGCACCATGAGAGCAAGACATTAGGTTTGGGTCCTGGTGCACCATGATTGTAATAGTAGGGTTTGAGTGCCACCATATTTTGGCCTAACATACCATTATGAGGGAAAGAAATTGGGGTTGAGTCCCAATGCACCATATTGATGATATGATGATGACTAAAGAAAAATAATGTATTTTCATGAAAAATCATGAAGCTTGTCCCACTTGATTTGCTCCATTCTTGAAGTGAATGTGATTGCGGCGCATAATAAGTCTAAATGAAGACAAGTGGTTGGCCAATGAACATGGACGTGAAAAAGACAATAATATTAGTCATCATTATGGTAATTGTAAAACTGAGAACAATAAGGGTTCTCAACGTAATCCTTCAAAGGTGAAGGAAATGTGTAGCAATATGGTCTGTAAATATGAGGCACGTTCAGACGATTATAATCCTTTTTTGAAAGAATGCGACTTGTGATAAGCATTGTAAATGCAAACTCATTCCTGAAAGTGAATGTGAAAATATATATGTGATATAAATTATGCAAAAGAATGTGCTTACGCATTGTCGAATAAATACTACAACTTACCTCTACTGGGAGGTTTGAGAGAAAGAAAGATAATGAATATTACTGTGTGGTTACATAAATATGTCATTGGTCGCGTACATGTTGTACGCCAAAAATATTTTGTCGTGCCTTATAAAAAGGTTATTAAAGGCAAAGGTAAAGCAAAAAATAATTTTGCTTATGATGATTTTGACCATGACAATTACTATGATATAATTTTCTCCGTGAATGAGACATTCACTATATGAATGGTGTGATAAAAGATCATGTAGTACAAAAATTAATGAAGAGCTCCGGAAGAACTAATTTGTTACTCCGGATGAATGAAATTATTCTTGACATTGATATTGTTGTAAGTCTCAAAAGAAACTTTTTGAGTTTCAAATGTATTAACCAAAGTGGTTGGCATATTGAGACTATAAATGAAATGAAGATTGAATATCTTCATATTACTACAATCATACTGGGTAAATCTAAAAAGTTACCCGACTTTTATTCTATTTGTACTACAGAAGTATAAGCATGGTGATAGAATCACATTCCATAGTAAATTAGATGTTTACTGAAATAAATATCAGTTGGCATGACCGGTCGGCCATTCCGGTTCAAATATGATGCGAAAAATGATTGGAATTCACATTGGCATATATTGAAGAATTAGGAGATTCTTCGAGAATTCTCCTATAGGACTTGTTCTCATGATAAATTGATTACTATACCAGATGGGGTTGGGATTGTATTCCCTGATTTTTGGAACGTAATAAAAGGTGATATATATATATATATATAGTGGGAAGCCTATAACTTAAAAGTTAAATTACTTAAATGTCCTTCTAATTTATCTAAATACCCTAATTAACTAAATTTCATACCATAATTATTAATTAAGAAAACCTACGAATAGACGCAACTTTATAGATTGTTTTGAAGAGAGCCAAACGGTTGCTCTTCTGCTCTTCAAGAGTTGCCATGTTTTTCTTATCTTTAATCCGTCAACGAGTGTTTTTCCAAATTATCATCTTCTCTTCTCAGTTTTCTTCCCTCTACTTGATCATTAGATTGTTGGCGCTGCTACTATTCCGTTTTCCCAAGTAAAATCCATGGCGAAATCTATCTTGGCGAAAATATTTTGTAAGTTACATAGCAGAAAACCTTCATACCTGTAGAAACTTTCTCATATTCCTCCTTGGCTTTGTTTCTCCACTGGTTCTTTGATATGGTTACCTTGATCGGTTTCTAAATCTACTTCTACAATTTATCTTTGAAGTTAAATATTTCTGCGAATTGTTATAATTTAAAAATGATTATAGATTAATTTACTTTGAATTTTTTGGGCTTTGATTTCTCTATTTCTCTGTTGCCTTTTGGTTTAGCCGAGAAAAATGTCAAATCTGGCACCCAAAGGACCTTTTTTGCACTTTAGTTCTGTTACATAATTGGACATAGTTGATATTGAAAAAAATCATAGTCAATGGAGGCAAAATTGATAGGTTAGTTGTGGAAGGCATGATAGTTTTTTAACAAGGTGAATTGCTGTCAATTTAATTTCAAGGGAAGAAAATTTTGTATGGTTTTTTAATTAATAAAAAAACCCTCAGAAAAAAAGGGCATGTGACATGTAACATTTGTATTTGGTTTTAAGTTCACATAAATATCGAATTTAGTAAACGATAAGAATAACAAAAGATGAAAGCATGTATATTATTTAGATCTTACCTGGAGATGTTACAATCTCTTTCCGCTTAATCTTATTTTCTAATGTATCCAAGCTTCTTCATGTGACACAAGATTACATAACAACTCTTGCAGAGTATTTTGTAAGTTGTAACATAAATAGTTTTACAATATGATATCTGAAGAAAGAATTTTGACATATGATATATAACTTTACTATTATCTATTTCTTGCTCTTGCAAACATCACCTTTATATATAAAGAATGATGAAATCAAATATATATTGACCAACAGTTCTATAAGTTATATTATTTGTAATATATTTCCTACAAATTGTGATAATATACTTTTATTTCATCTTGATTTTTCCAGAAAATTAAAGGAACAAAGCAACAAAGTGTATCATTTTGATGAATGAACCAAATCTTTTTACACTTCCTCTTTTTTTTAAGTTATGTTTTAATTTGTTTCCACATCTTATAAATATTCTTTTATTAAAATTAAGTTGCTTTAATTTGAGTTGCATTTAGTTAAATTGGGAGTGAAAGAAAAGCTGTTTGTTATGATAACACTATGTAAAGGAAGGACCATGATCATCCAAGAAAGATAACAAGCTATATGATTGAAAATAAGAGATTGAGTACTTTTAATTCTATATGGACATATTTGGAGCTCTTCCTTAATTTTATATTGATTACCTAATTTTCATTCAATAAATAAAAAAGACTCATTGTGCCATGTAACCTTTCATAATCATCGATAAGATTTGAACTCTAATATTTAAATGTAAAAATATTACTTAAAGCTGAAAATTTTGTACATAACATGTACATTAAAATAGAAAAAGTGAGGCTTGAATATTTTTAAAAAGAGGAATCAACCTTGAGAGGCAATTACACCGAGGAACAATTGATTTTATTATGACTGAAGGATATAGAGAAGATAAAGTTGATCGAATCCTGCTTGCAGCAACGTCTATTGAAGCCAGCAAAATCCAAAAGGGAGGTATATTAAAGTTTAGGTGACGGCTAGAAGAATGAAAACGAGTAGCTTGGAGAGTATGCGTTCTGATTTTATTTAACAAAGGTCTTACAGTTAGACGATAATGCTGGTATTTGGTATATTAACTGAGGTTGCTCCTACTATAATTCAAGGGCTCATCAGTAGAAATGTCTCGAGAATGTGCAATTTATAATTAAATCTAATACCTTTTGATGTATATTAAAAATTATTACACACACTATATATAAAAAAATAAAATACACGTGCAACGCACGTGCAGAGAGACTAGTATATATATATATATATATATATATATATATATATATATATATATATATATATATATATATATATAACTCCTAAGGGAGTAACACTCACTACTCTTCTCCATTAACCTCCCACTACTTCTTACCATTATGGATGTAACTCCCACACCTCCATGACCTTCCCCCATGTTCTCAATTGGTAATACCATGTTCATGTCATCCCTTTGTATTACCTATATCATCCTATAAATAGAGGGTTTGGGCATCACATTGTACACACTTGGGAAAACACTTGAAGAAATAAGAATCTTTCATCTTTTTCTCTCTACATTCTTGTCTATTTGCTTGTTTCATATTATTACTTTGAACTCAGTTTCTTAACACCAAGTTTGTTTTTTCTAGGAATTTTTTTTTTCTTTTGATTTGTTTCTCGCTCTCTCTCCTTATTTTTTTTTCTTATTTTAGACAGTTCCAAATTTGTAAATAATCAAAAAAAAAAAAGTGAACGTTCTAAACTGTTGACTTCTAGATCTAGGTAGATCTAAAATCATGAACTGACTTAATATATACTCCCTCCGTTCAATTTTATTTGGTATGTATACTAAAAATAAATGTTCACTTTTACTTGGCACTTTACGCATATCAAGAGAAGACAACAATTTTTTTCTTGTTTTACCTACATTTTTTATTATTCATTTCAAATCATATTCTCAGATCCAATAAAATATGTATCAATTAATATGGGTAGCATGGTAAATTATGTACTTTATTTATTATTTCTTAAGGGGAATGAAAAGTCAAAACGTGCCAAGTAAAAGTGAACGGAGGGAGTATATTAAACTTGCACTAAAAGACGACTTTGAGTTCACTAGTTTCTATAACTATTACTATACTATATTTCAGCACCCAAATAATTAATAACGAAAAATCATTGGAACGAAAACAAGGTTAATAATTTTTGGCCAATTTTTTTTTAACTGTAGTGTTTGTTTGATTGTTTTCGAATTTTCAAATTTTTGGTTTGTTTGATGGTTTTCACAATAAAAATTACCTATTCCAATTTGGGTTTTAAACTTACTTTATTGTGATGATTTAAAGTTGTTTGATAGTTTTCTCAAAAAAAAAAAAAAGAAAGAAAAGAATACTCCTTCCATTTCATCTTTACTTTATACTTCAATTTAATATTTAATCAACTAATTGATGTTATTGGGAACTTGTATAGTTCACACTCTTTGGCTCTACCCATGAATTATCCAATTAGATGGCGTACTTTCTTTTTTAGTCTGTTCTAAAATAAATGACCCATTTCTAAATTTGAAAATAATTCAACTTTAAACTTTTCATTTTACCAATTTTACCCATTTTACCCTTAATAAGAACCTTTATATCACACAAATGTCATGGCCCCACAAATCTTTTACTCCTTAAGGTTTTAAGACCACAAATTTCAAAAGTATTCTTTTTTTCTTAAACTCTGTACCGAGTCAAATTACCTCATCTATATTGAAATGGAGAGAGTACCTATTTTAATCAAAACACTGATCTTTTTCCCCATGTTTTCTCAAATTTATTTTATGATAGTTAGAACGACAACTTTTAACGATATGAATAAGCAATTATATTAAGTAAAACTAGAATTATTTCAGATGAATCCGAAATTCTTGTAATAATTTGCTATATTCTAACTATCCACACACACGTCCGAACCCCTAAATTATGTATTTCAAACCATCCATACAAGTCACAAACAATTTCAAATCGACAGATAAAGAAGTCCATAACTCAAATTGGAACGCAAATATGCCAAACAAGGGGTTGGATCTTTACACTACTCCTAAAGTTATGAAGATAAGATTACAGCACAGATTTTTATGTATTGCAAACTAAGGCATAAAACACATTAACAAGTGTTACTTATATATGGAGTGCAAGGATTAAATGACACCATATCTCTAACGCTTTAAAAAATAGATCAAGGATTGAGGGATCGATATGCGAGGCACGTCTAGCTAAAGAAATTTCTTTTTTCTGTTCATATTACATGTTTGAGAAATAGGCCAAATCGGCATGATGATGAAGGTGTTACTGATCCTTTGGCACTACCATTTTCCATATTCAATCAACCTAGTAGAGGTCCAAAAACTAGTAGAAAACGAAATTTGACTGAGATGGAGAAAAAGTCCGCTACGACACATCTCTTGTTGAATTTTTCGGAGGTCCAACCTTATTATAAGTAAGTCTTAATTTATATTAAAGATGATTATCACAAGATCAAAGTTATTTTAACTAATGAAAGTTGTAATTTTGTCGGGCAATTACTTTATAGGTGTAAATGAGCATGATGATATTTATCCAAGATTTTCAGAGTGGTTTAAGGAGTTTGTAAGTTTTATTTTGTGGCTACAAATTAAGTACATGTATCTTTCAAATTCTAACTTTTCTTTAACTCTATATAGGTTCATTATCCAGTCAATGGCATAAATGTCCCATTTTTGCGTGATATAGCTTGGGGACCTGACCATAAAGTCAGAATAATGTCTAAGTACTTTATCAATGAGTACAAGTTTCATACAGAAGAATGGTCCAAGAATAAAAAAAACCAATAATAGTGCGGTGTGGGTAAAGGGTGATGGAGATGTTGGTTATTATGGTGTGCTCCAAGAGATTTTAGAAATAGAGTATTTTGGTTGGCCGAAAAAAATTTGGTACTCTTTCGATGTAAGTGGTATGATCCAACACCTACTAGAGGTACAAAGGTTCACCCTCAGTATAAAATAGTTGAAATTAACCACATGAAGGAGTATGAATTCCATGATCCATTTATCATTGCAAAAAATATATGAAGTAAGTGTATTATGTTTCTTATCCTTTGTGCAAGAATAAGTCCACATGGCAGATAGTTATAAAAACAAAGCTCGTAGCTAGAGTGAAAGTTGAGAATGCATTATAATTCGCGTACCAGAATGACATTTCAAGTGTTCAAGAAAGGGTCGATGATGAATTAGTGGGTGAATTGCACATAGTAAAGGCATCTATGAAGAATATGATCCTTCGGTCCTTAATCGTAGATCAAATCAACACAATTTTAGGGAAGGAACATCTCGGGCAAACAGGGAGGAAGATCCCGCCGATGCACATGAAACAAGCGAGGAAGAATCATTTGATGAAAATGAAACAAGCGATGAGGGAGAATTACTTGATAAAATGAAACAACCGATGAAGAAGAATTAAATGATGAATATCAATCAAGCGAAGAGGATTGACATATTGTTTTTTACGTGTTTTAGTTATCCATTTAATAAGATGAAGAATCTTTACATTTTTTTATGTCTTAACATATTTCATCTAATGTTTTTAATGTACTTATGTTACACAGATGGGGCGGGGTCAAAAGAAGAATATAAGATACACTTCCCACCCTTCTTAGTACACTTCAAGTTCCACTACCTCGTTTGAGCCATTTATGAGTCCTCCTCCTCCTCCTCCTCCTCATCTGCCTCCTCAGTAGACTTCATTACCACCCGGCTTTTTCACTTTGCCCCTTGTGATTCAGTTCGATATAAGTCTATCTCTATTCCCAGAGCATGCGCATTATACCATTTTGTTCGCCAGCTTATCGTACTTCAGCATGGTGGCTCCTTATCTATTCCTCTGTCATCATTCACTCCATCCTCAAGCTACCATGTTAGTCAGAATGGTGGTCCCGCATCTATGGCTCCATCTTCATCTCCATAATCATCTACTCCTAGTGTTTCTAGGCCGCATGTTAGAGGTTCCACCATACCGTCGTCCCCATCCGTTGATACATCTACACCTGCTCCTGATGATACACAGACTCAGACTTTTGAAGAGGTTGTATCATACGATTCTCTTCACAAAATAATTATCATTCCTGATGGGCCTGCTAGTAAGAAATTACTTTGTCATTCGTTTGAATTGTTGAATATATTTTAACTTATGTTAATTTCAATGCAGGTTTGTTCCCTCCAATGAATCTACGAAGGTGGTTGTAGATTGTGTTAAAGCATTTTACCGAGATGCTCGGAGTAAATGGTCAGAACCGTATATTTACAGAGATTGGATGTGGAATCAATTTAGGGTACAAAATTCATAAATTTTATATTATTTATAAAATTACCCTTATTTCATCTAATATTTTAAATTATTTGCAGACAAGGTATGCATGGCTTCCCAAATATCATCAGCAAATAAGTCATAATTTCAAGAAAAAAGTATAAGCTTAAAAATCTCTTGTATAAAGCTCGACTCGATGGCAAGATGCCTAATTGGATACTAAAAGACATATGGGATAGACTTAATGTGACATGGGCTTCTGAAGAATTTAAAAATAGGAGCAACGCTGCAAAGGCTGCCTGAGCCTTCAATACTAGTGGCTCATTGCACACTAGGGGTTCAGTTAGTATGGAGATCCATCGAAGGAGAATGGTAACTTTCTTATTATATTTGCGTATTTTAAGTATATGTGATTGAACTTTATCTAAATTAATTTTTTTTGCAGGAAAAGAAAAAAGGGAGACTTGTGACTTACATATGAAAAAGAAAAAGGATGGTACAAGAGAATGGGTCGAGCCGTATGCTTCTAGGACATCTAAGATCCTAACTACTAGATTCTCTAATTTCTTAAAACTGACTTTATGGGTTGTCGAACCAAAATAGTAAATAGTAATGTCCGAAGTCTTCAGTTTTGAAACTAGTCACCAAAGCTAAACCAGAAAAACCAGAAAATCTATCTTGCGGTCATTAACTTCCTAAACTCATAACATATAAATATTCTTGAAAGACTTAAGACAACTATGATCTCATTCATAAGGAAACACATCAAGATTCTATCTTTTGTTGCTATGACCCTTGTACCTGCTAACATCGGAAAGAATATTTCCTACTACTGGTATTTTGTGATTAAACAAATTAGAACTCTTTCTGCTGGGAATGCAGTCCATTAATTCGATGTATTACGCTGATCCTTGTGTACTTGAACATCCTCCTGTATGCACTTTATATTTGGATGTCTATGTGCAAAACTTAAGTTAATAGGACCCCTTTGATTCTAGATTGGACAAGTGTGACAACTAGTGTATTGATGTATGTCTATGTGCAAAACTTAAGTTAATAGTGTTCATGATTGTAGAATCTTGAGAAAACTCTCTTAAGGGGTATTTTTTCTTAAAAATAAAATTTTCCAGACAAAGGTCTGGGTTGTGTTGTATTCCAAAAAAGCGCAATGAGGGGGAGGGGGGCTATAACTTACCTCAAAAAAATACAACAATGGTGATTCCATAACCCCAAAAATAACAGGAAAGGAGGTATATATAAGCCCTCCTACCTGAGAAAGTCTATGAACATATTAACTGACAAAAAAAATAGATTTTTCGTACTTCGTCCTTATCCTAGGAAGCTGTCATTTATCTAACAGGAAAGGTCCTTTAACAATATTAGGAAGTTATTGGAATGAGTGGAACACTCTCCTCTGATTTGTGGTTGTGGCCAACTTAGCAAGATAGTCGGCTACCTGGTTACCTTCTCTGAAGCAATGCTTTACATTAATTCTAGCATGTTGAACAATGTAGGAGGTTCAATCACCATCTTGATCTTTAGGTTGTTAGTTTCTCTTTCTGTAAGCATCTTGGCAATAATCATGGAGTCAAGTTCAAGAGAAAAATTGGTGTATCCATTTTGGCAATAATAAGCACGTCCGGCTAACCTATCCAGCATTTGATCAAGAAATGGAAGCGGAAAATGATCTTTTTGAGTCACTTTGTTGAGCTTTCTATAATCCATGCATACCCTCCAACCGGTGACAGTTCTTGTTGGGATCAACTCATTGTTGTCATTTGTAATCACAGTAATCGCCCCTTCTTTGGGACACATTGTACCGGTGAAGTCCATGAACTATCAGAAATGGGGTAGACAACCCCAGCATCCAACCACTTGATGACCTCTTTCTTGAAAACCTCTTGAATGGCCTCATTCAACCTTCTTTGATGTTCCACAGAGGGTTTAGCATCCTCCTCCAATATGATTTTGTGCATGCAAAAGGTGGGGCTTATACCCCGAATATCTGCCAATGTCCAACCAATTGCCTTCTTCCTCCTTTGGAGCACCGCAAGGGTGGCATCTACCTGCACGTTAGTTAAAAACGAGGAAAGAATAACAGGTAAAGTGGAACAAGGGCCTAAGAACTCATACCTGAGATGTGAAGGCAAAGGCTTCAACTCCAATATGGGAGGCTCCTCGATTGAGGGCTTTGTTGGTGGAGTCTTCCGGTTCTCAAGAACCAAGGAAAGTTTCCGGGGCTTATATGTATAAGAACCCATTCCTTGCAAAGCATTGACATATTCCACCAAGCCTTCATCCTCATTCACATCATGATTCAACAACACAGCTTCCAAAGGGTCTTCCACATGAATCACAGCACTTGTGTCTTCAACAATCACCTCGGTCACAAGATCCACAAACGAACATATCACCTCGGTCACAAGATCCACAAACGAACATACTTCATTGCTATTAGGCTGCCTCATTGACTTGCAAACATGGGACACAACTTTTTCATCGCCCACTCGGAAGGTGAGCTCCCGTGCTTCCAAATCAACCAAGGCCTTCCCTGTAGCTAGGAAAGGTCTCCCCAATATGATCGGCACCTTATAGTCAACCTTACAGTCAAGTATCACAAAATCCGCAGGAAGTATGAACTTGTCGATCCGAACTAGCACATCATCAATTATCCCCAATGGCCTCTTCATTGTCATGTCTGCCATTTGCAACCTCATGGATGTGATCCTTTGTTGCCCAATCCCCAATGTCTTGAACAAGAATATGGCATCAAGTTATTGCTTGCCCCAAGTCAAACAAAGCTTTGACGAAATCGGCACTACCGATAGTGCATGGGATTGTAAAGGCACTGGGATCTTCTAACTTTAGAGCCATGGAGTGCACTAGCACTCACTTGGTGTGTCATTTTGATTGTTTCACAGTTCATTGATCTCTTCTTTGTTACCAAATCCTTCATGAACTTAGCATATCCCGGCATTTATTTTAGAGCTTCCACCAAAGACACATTTATGGACAAACTTTTCATCATATCAATAAATTTCTTGACTAGTTCTCATTGTTTTGCTTTGCAAGCCTTTGAGGATATGGTGGAGGAGGCCTTGGAAAAGGGGATTTGGCTTTGGGCACTGCCATTTCCGGTATGTCTATCACGTGTTCCCTAGACGGGTTCACATCATTTTATGTCTCCTCCACGTTGTCATCAATGTCTATCCTCACTTTATCATTCACAATCTCATCACTCACTTGCACATCATTGCCTGGCTCATCATCATCTTGCACCAACACATCATCACTCACAACTTTTTTTGGATTAGAGGTACTAGCAACTCCACCTCTACCACTTCTTGTAATCACCGCCATAGCGTGGCCCGTATTGTTCCCACCCTTCAGGTTCACCATCGTGTCACTTGGTAGTGCCCCCTTAGGGCGAGTATTCAAAGCTTGAGATATTTGGCCAAGTTGAACTTCCAAGTTTCGGGTAGAAGTATTGTGGGATGCCAATTGGGCATCGTAGTCGGCATTTTTCTCATCGATTCAATCCGTCCCATCTCATTGTTGGACGAGCTAGGACCTTGTGACGGAAATTGAGGTAGGTTGTTTGGTTGTTGATACATCGGGGGCCTTTGAAAGCCTGACTCCCGATTCCCTTGATTGTTGTTGTTCCAACCCCCTTGATTGTTATTGCCTCCCCAATTACTATTATTGTTGCCACCCCAATTGCCTTGGTTTCCTTGGTTACCCCAATTTGGATTGTTGTTCCCCCAATTGTTTTGGTTGTTGTTGTTTCCACTATTCCAATTTCCTTGTTGACTTTGATTTCCCCAATTTCCTTATGATCTCCACTGTCGTTGATTCGGAGCATTGCCCCATTGACCTTGGTAATTGTTCATATATTGAACATCTTCACTTTGATCATCATATACATCATCTTGATTGTAACCACTACCACTTTGCTCAAATTGATCCGGATTGCCTTGAACTTGTTGACCTTGTTGCCTCCTCTTGTTGACCATCATATTCACCCCTTCCATGGCCTTCACTTGTTTTGGCCCTTGAACTTGTTGCAACTGAGCTTTGTCCAATTGGTTCATGGTAGTAGTCAACTCGGCTATTGCTTGGCCATGGTCATGGAGCTCCTTGTGTAGGTGAATGACATTGGGATCACCTTGTGGCACATTAGCTCGACTATTCCACGCCGAAGAAGTATCCTCCATCTCATCAAGTATTTCACACGCTTCAGCATATAGCATATTCATGAAGTTTCCCCCAGCTAGTTGGTTAACTACATTGGTTTGTAGTGTTGATGCCACGGTAGAATGTCTGTTGGATCATGGCTTTGGTCATATCATTATTCAGACATTCTTTAACCATCGTCCGATACCTTTCCCAAATCTCATGAAGCGGTTCATTTGGCTCTTGTTTAAAAGCAAGGATCTCATCTCTTAGCGTCGCCATATGACCCGGAGAAAAGAATTTTGCGATGAACTTCTCGGCCAACTGAATCCACAGGGAGTTAATTTGTTTGGAGTTAGATTTATATCCGAGTCTCGATGTGGGTTCTGCTCTTAATTACACTTCCACACATTGTTGGTTTGTTTTCTACTTCTACTTCTATTCTATAGCATGCAATAGTTAAAACTAAGTACAATGTTTTTATGTTGATTTTCAAGGGTTTAAAGGGGCTAGGGTAGTGACTTCCACCTAGGTGGATATCTAATAGGTAGCAAGAATCTAGGGAAATCATGTGATTATTTGGGGTCGCAATATAACTATCACACCCAGGTACTCACTCTATACCTCTCGGTAGTTTGAGTGATTTTGCCCAATTTGGCTTTCTCAAGTCCAAATGGGTATTCGTGCAATACAAGTGATGTTAGCTCAAGTCGGGTATTACTATCTCTAGGTTTAACCCTTTAATTGGGGCCATCAATTTCTTGAGTTCACCCCAATTCCTTGTTAGCCTAGTTTTCCTAGACTTAGTCCCTCTTTCTCAAGTAGAGACTAAGTCATAAAGGCGTGAATCAGTGTTTGCAACCGTTAATTCCATAGTTCAAGCAAGAACTAGGCTAAATACTACTAACCCATACACTTTCAAGCCCTAAAATTCAAGACCCATCAAATACTCACACTAGGGTTAGGTCACAACCCTAGCTATGTGTTTAGCTACTCATGGAAATAGCAGAAATCAAAGATGAAATAAAGATAAAATCCATAATACTAGATTAAAAGATGAAAAACCAATCTTAAAAGATGAATCTAATATAAAATTGCCCAAAATAGAATATCCAGCCGTCTCACGTGCTCAGCTAAAACAAAACTTAACCTAAAAATGTGAAAAAGATATATTTATACTAAGCTGAAATTTTCGAACAAAAATGCCTCTGCGGAGGTTTCGCAGTCGCGTAATTCTTACTACGGCCGCACTATTGCTTTCGCGGCCGCGTAATACTGACCGTGTTCCGCGTTTTCATCATCTGGATCTGGGCTGAGATTTGTTTCGTGGGCCGCATACTTTCTATCGCAACCGCATAGTAGATTTTCGCGGCTGCGTAATTCCATCGCGGACCGCACTCATTATTTTTGCTTGAAATGTTACTTCTCTAAATCTTATACACTGCGGCCGCGGTGAGACTTTCACTGCCGCACATTTCTGGTGTGGACCTCGCTCAACAATTGGTCTTAAAGTGTACTCTCTGATTCTTCACTTCGCGGACCGCATATTTGTGATCGCGGCCGCGTTGTGGATTCCACGGCCGCACAATATTTGTGTGGTCCGCGGTTCAGGTCTCCTAGCCGAATCTTGGTTTTTGTTCTAGATTTGACTCCTTTGTGAGCTGATTATGCCTCTTTTGGCTCATTTTGATCAGTTCCTGCAAGCAAGCATATTACATTAGTTTTTGGGAATACCTTCACGTATTTTAAGCCCAAAATGAAAGTAAAAGAGAGCAAATAATAGGTTAAAATCCCCACTTATCAGTTTCCATAAAGTCAACTCTTGGCCAAACTTCTAAATTCTCAAAACTCCTAATTTTCCAACTTTCACCATTTCAAGCCAAAATCATCTACGGACCTCCAAATCAATATCCGGACACACCCCCTAAGCCCGAAATCACCATACGGAGCTATCAGAACCATAAAAACTCCATTTCGGAGTCATTTACACATAAGTCAACATCCGGTCAACTCTGTCAACTTAAGCTTCAATCATGAAATTCATTCTTCTAACTAATTTCGAAACACCTGAAAACCGAAACCGACGATACATGCAAGTCGTAATCATCATACGGAGCTATTCATGCCCTCAAATTACTGAGTGAAGTGCAAATGCTCAAAATGACTGGTTGGGTCATTACATTCTCCCCCACTTAAACATACATTCGTCCTTGAACGTACAAAGAGTCGTTCCAAAGCCATCAAATCTCCGTGTAACCTTACCATGCACATACCCGGGGGTGATCCCACGTCACCCAATCCATATAAGCCTGACAACACAACATAAATGAAGATCATTACTTTAACCTTAGTCCGTAAATCTTAGAACCCAATTTCCACATCCAGAATTTCTTACAAGACCCGAATCTCGCACTTACACACTATATAAGTCTGAACAAGCCGTATCAAGTCATATACATAACCCAAGATGTAATCACATAATGTACCCCATAACTCGCATACTCGTATCAATAATTTCCGATCGCAATAGCTGCTCAAAACAAACCCGATACAAGTAATAAACCTCATATCAAATAAAACCTCGTTCAAAACCTTCGCACACTAATGAAAGAAACACGCAGAAATTCATAACCATACTCATAACTACTTTTCCACTCAACCAGTCATGGAGCTCCCTCTCGTCCGCAAGAACCAAAGCTAAATCCTAAGCCGACTTCCGATATTATTCTTCCAAACCTACCGTAATCAGATTCAGCCATATAGATTTTAGTTCATTTGATTCTTGGTTTTAGTTGAGTGATGAGTTTGATTTGGTTAGATTAGTATTTGGATATTAGTTTAATCTTGTGTCTCAATAGTTGTTAATCGACTTTGTTTGGGCTTGATTAGTCTTAAGTTGTTTATTGCCGAGTTTAATAGATAATTAGATAGTAGTGAATTAGGATTACATTTTTCAGTCGAAGTTCAATTCAGAACTTAGGAAGTTGTTTGGTTATAGGTACAATTTTAGTGTAAGTTCAGGGATAATTTGGGTATTTGGGATTGGGTAGAACATGGTAGTTAACACTATAGTTTTCCAGGATCTTCTAGAGAAAGACTTTAGTGCATATTTCAGTAAACTTAGGGTACTAACTTGAGGAACAAGTTAATAAGTAAAGGACCAGTTTGAAAATAAAAAGGGACTGAAAAAGAAAATAGAAAATAGAGGGTTGCCCTCCCTTATGCCTATAAAAAGCAGTCCTCAATGCCTTAGGGAACAAGTTTGAAACCCCAAAATTCCCCCCAAAACCCTCTCTGCAAATCTGAGCCTAAAATTTGAACTTCAAATCCTTAGAAGTTCAAAATCCTCTCTTAGATCTGAGATCCTGCCCCAAAAATCCAAAAACAAACAGAAAATAGTATAGAAAAACCAAAAAATACTGTTATATTGCATTTTTGGATTGATTTCGAGTGTTAATTGTTGATTTTCATCTCTTAGCTCAATTTCTAGTTGCTGGAAGTTTCAGAAGTTCTTCCTGGGTTTAATTTTGGTCGATTTGGGATTTATCCGAGTCTATTTGGTTGACATTGGTGCTGTGTTTTCACATTTCGATTCTGGACTGATTTTGATATTGGTTGCTGGGTTGTGAGCTTAGATCTGAACTGCTGCTTTGTCATTTGCTACTGCTGATTCTTATTCTTCTTCTCCTTGTGACTTAATTCCAGGTACATGTCGTGTAATCTCCAAGTTGGACATGAAATGAAGTGCACTGTTTTTCATTTCTGCTGAAGTTGCATTTGTATTGCAACTAGTTTCAGGATTTTTTTGAATCTGCATTTGTATACTAAACTGGATTGTGTGGACTGTACTGCCTTATTATGGACTGTTGAATTCATGAATTGCCTTATCTGTTTCATTCTATTTCAGTAGTCTAATGCTCGAGTAGTTTGATCTCTTGCAATTAATAAATAACTTTGAGTTTGTTTACTAGTATTTATACTCCACATCAGGATAGCCGTAAGCATGAATGTTGTTGAAGAGCTTGGGTTCAATTAATGAATTCATAACTTGATAAACTCAAAACCAAAGGTCTCGTGTGTTATCTGTTATCAATGAACTTCAATATGAATTTCGAGTGTTATCCAATATGCTACAGATGCTCAGATGCACGTTTCCTTTATTAGGCAAGTTCAGCAGTTGTTTTTTATTTCAGATAATTAGTCCATAGCAGTTGTTGTTTCGGGTCAAAAATACATGCCAAATAAAATGAATTGATTCAGTTAATCAGTGTAAAACGTAAATCATAACTTGAAACTGTTAATCAACTCTCTGTTCCACATTGAGTGCATGTTTGCCATTGTAATTTGTGCTGTGAGTACATCATTGGGCTTAATTTCATTCGAAGCCCATTTATATCTCCATATTGCATCCAAGGCTGGATTGTACCCAGCTGATAGTCGCACTCTGATTTACTAATGTTGGGCCCAAATGCTTGGCCCAAAGTCTGGCTACATTTGATCGTAGTTAAGACTTTTAACTCATTACCTGACGTTTGAACACCTGAAGTCCAGTATAAAATTGGGCTTTCGAGTTAAGTAGCAGGTTCAAATTAAAAGGTTTTCCCTTTTGTTTGAATCCGGACTTGAACTTGAGGCCCGGATTTTACAACATCAATTAATTAGGGCCCTTTTAGAGACAATATTAAGTAGAAAACCGTAGTTACTTTAGGACTGGCCTTTAAATAAAAAGTGAGACGAGCCTCGCCGAACAAAACATATAAATTGCGGGGCCCTCATTAAATGCTTATATAAAAAACTTAGAATCTGGGCGTGCCGTTTAGCGAATTTCACGGCCTCCCGCAACGATAATAGCGCGTTAGCCTCTTTAAGCGGGTCTTTTAATAACATTACCTTCCTAAACTCGGGTGCGCATTTATGTGACCCAAATCCAAATCTCAACGAAGTCAAAATTTGTCAAAAATCGCGGGTGCATTTATGTGACGCGGTTCGAGACATATTTTCACGACGTTGCAATTCTCTTTAAAATAATAATAATAAAAGCGGTTAAAAAGCACATAGACTAAAACATGTTGTAAAATCAGATAAATAAGCCAAATATGACAGTTGAGCGACCGTGTTAGAACCACGGAACCCGGGAATGCCTAACACCTTCTCCCGGGTTAACAGAATTCCTTACTCAGATTTCTGGTTCGCAGACTGTTAACAGAGTCATAATTTCCTCGGTTCGGGATTCAACCGGTGACTTGGGACACCATTAATCTCCCAAGTGGCGACTCTGAAATCTTAATAATAAATCCCGTTCCGATTGTCCTTTAATTGGAAAAACTCCCTTTATTATGCCCTTCGCGGGGTGTAGTAAGTAAAAAGGAGGTGTGACAGATACCAACTCCACCACTTGATTGTCTAACACATCTCTTATACATGATCATCCCACGACTAATACTTCTATAATTCTTTCATGCCACATAGCAAAAATCTGAATATCAGAAATCGATCAACCAGGCGAGTACCGCAATACCAATGAAGCATTTGTAAGTTAAAACACAATGCGCCTTCTGAAATGTGCACCCTTTTCAGCAATACCACGTAGTAGTAGCATTTATCTAGTCATCTGAAACCGTCCATGTTGTCTAAGAATTTATGACCTTCCCTTCAAAACTGAATCCGCGACCTTGCACATGCAAATCTCAATCTAACACGACGTGCCGCCTCTATGAGGCCATTATACGAAAACACGACAACCTCATTAACACTCTAAGTCACAAGCAAACTACATACTCCATTAGGCAGGAACCTTTCACATGATCCCATATAGTAGAAATTCACAATACGCAACATGCTCCTCACGCCGATAGGAAATATCCATCCCAAACCATGATAGAAACCATCGAGAACTCTTGGAAACCCAATTGTACATAACCAAGCCATCAAAACTGAGCCTCTCTAACTCAACCAAGCCAGGCAAGTCGCCAAACCCAAGAGTGTTGCCATAAAACACATGTGAGACTCACCACATCATAAGTACCCAAAGAACCGATCATACCATTACCGTGTTGATCCAACCTACTACCAAAACTGTCCTATTTCTCCAAGTTCCTTCAGAATTAACCTTAAGGTGACATTTCTCCTAGCATAAAACCACACCAACCAAGGCCCACAAGCCATTGTATTCCCTCTTAAGCACTCCAAAAGTACCAGGACCGAGACACCCACTCTAAAGAGACCTTCTGTGAATCTAAAGCCGTTTCATTCACCTTCTTGATATTGAAATTTAGAATTCACAATGATATATAAATAATGCAAGTCTCGACACCATCCAAATGTAAATTCCAGATTCTAGCCATATACAAATCCGAAAAATTCTCAATTGTTACATATACATCTTGAATATATTAGAACCTTCTCGAGAGTCATCCACTCTCCTCAAATCTCAATTGCACCGCCCAAACGGGCTGAACGACATGTGCCCCATTAGCACGGCATCATCCAAAGAAGTAATTCACTCCTTAACGTAACCGAGTAAATTCCTACTCAATGCGTACTACATCCGTCAAGAATAACAACTCAAATCATCCCGTGATTTTTATATACCCATAAAGTGTAATATAACCCGTATCCAAAAAATTTCTTACTCGAGTCATCCTCGATCTCAACCTCTGCAAGTCATAACTGATCCACAAGTATGCCTCCGACCAAAACTAGTATTTAACACATAACCATGCAATCAAATCGTCAATAAAAGGCTCCTCCACTTGGCACAAAACCATAGAATAAAACATCTGAAAACTCACCATACCCATACTCTATTACTGTCATAATCCCGCAGTGAGTTTCAACTAAATTCTTCACAAGCTCATGCAACACAAACCATAAAATACCTCAAATCATCTGCTAAGCTCGCAGTCATCCTCGTGACAGTCAGGTCAACTTTCTCAACCAATCCAAACTCAAATCTTAACACATATAACCCTCTAGTAGAAAAGAAAGCCTTCACACAATATTATAAGGATCACACCTCCATAGACCACCCCGCGGGAGATAACTCACCTGCTTAGCCTAAAATTGGCATCTTTCTATACCCTTTCACAGCCACAATTACTATGCAATCACTTAGTCTTCTTGAGTCTGTACTCATCAACAAGACATGAGAATCTAATTCGTTCCACAATTAAAGAACGTGAAAGATCCTTCAACACACTCATAACTTGAGACTATACGTCAAATCAAGATAGAAATCAAGCACCCAATAGTCTTTTTTACATCTCAAACAAACTCTTTTTGTCACATTCAAACCATCTGAACACATCCCGCAGTCACGTCATACTCATCATATAGCCATTCAACTACTTATCGAGCCAAAAATTCTACTCATAGTGACACCAACAAACATATAGGTCCAAAAGCACGTGCTCACACAACTGAAATTACCATGCTCAAGCTACAGTCAAAACCCGGCTTCACGTCCTCTATACTATCCCATCATCAACATACAGAAAACACATCTCGCACCTCATCCAAGTAATCACAAGCTGTTGATGCACCACTGATACCGGCGTTCACATACTCATACGACTGAGTGGAAGGAATTCAAGCGATATGCTTCAATCTGAATCAATGTCGCACAATAAGGAAAGAAAGATGGGAAGTTTATCCTAAATACTCTGTAGCCTCTCGAAGATAGGTATGGACGCCATCATGCTGATCCGCAAGACTTTACTAGACACTTGCTCATGACTCGTAGAACCTATGAACCTCGAGCTCTGATACCAACTTGTCACGATCAAAAATCCAACTAGTCGTGATAGCACCTAACCGAACCCGCTAGGTAAGCCAATTAACAATAACCCAATTCAATGAGATTTACTGGGAAAAATAAACGATGAAAGAACTTTAATACACTTCCCAAGGACTGGTAATACAAATCATGAGCTTTTAAGAGTTAGAGTTTACAAAGCTGGTATGAAATAAATACATCATCTGTTTGAAATATACATGAAAGCTACCAAGAACAAGAGGCAGCTATGACCGGAATGCATGTACATTTTCAAGGCCAGCTCACACCATACACATCAACATCAACATCCAAAATCTGAACGCAAGGTGTAGAAGTGTAGTATGAGTACAACCGACCCTATGTACTCAATAAGTAATAAACCTAACCTCAGGTTGAAAGTAGTGACGAGCTTGGACAAAGGCCAGATTCCAACACCAATATCCAACAATAACTCATAACAATATAATAATAGTAGTACAAGAAATAACTTAAAGATATGATGCTCAGCTCGTTCACAGTAACGGAAAATAGGCATGTTTTTCAAGTAAAACAGTAAAACCAAAATCTTTCACTAAAATCACCAAAATATGAGTAAGTTAGAAATCTGTAATTTTTCCAAAAGAACTTTCAACAACAAATGAGAAGTTGCGTTATCAGATGGCATGAGGAAAATATATATCTATGCCTACATGTCAATGTACATGTGAAGTCATGAATGTCACAATGTCGTATAGTATGAGGAAATGCATCTCAATGTATGCATGCCAAGTATGCATGTCAACTATAATGTAGCGCAGTGATAAAAACATATGCATACTCTCAGAGTATCAATGCACTCAGTCCTCCCAATCACTCGATCCTCCCAGTCACTCAGTCCTCACAATCACTCATTCCTCCCAATCACTCAGCACTCGCGCTCAGCACTCGCTCTCGGCACTTGCACTCAGTAGGTACTTGCGCTCACTGTTGGTAAGTCAGACTCCGGATGGGTGGATCCTGCCCAAAAGCTAAAATAAGCCAATCATGGCATGAATCAGTAAAGCCTGTTGCGGCGTGCAGCCCGATCCCATAAACATCCTCACAATCAGGCCCTCACCCTCACTCAGTCATCAATCTCTCCGGTCTCTCGGGCTCACAAATATCATGAAAATCAGCCCAAACAATGATGATGTGGTGTATCAATATATGAAAACAGATACTGAGATATGATATGCAAATGATAAATGTGACTGAGTACGTAATTTTAAATTAAGCAAGTAATTCAACAGCAACACGACCTCTGTGGGTCCTAACAATACCAGCATATAGCCTAAGCATGGTTTATAACGTGGATCACAACTCAATTACTCTAGCACGTAGAAATTTCATGGATACAAACAAGATTTGGTCACTACACAGTACCACAGAATCAATCGAATCATAATTTACTCGGTGCACGCCCACACACCTGTCACCTAGCATGTGAATCACCTCAATACCCAACACATAACACATATATTCAGGGGTCCATACCCTCGCATCTAGCCACAAACTCGATACAATCAACACAAACTATAGGAACAATTCCATATGACAAAGCTAAGATCTTTAACAAAAGTCAAAAAGGCAACTCAAAAAGCCAACCCTGCACTCACATTTCGGAATCCGATAGAATTAATAAATTCCGAACGCCCATTCAACCACGAGTCCAACTATACAAAAAATACTCAAATCCAATCACAACTCGACCTTCAATCCCCAAAATTTAGTCTAAGAAGTTTTCATAATTTTTCCTAAATTTCCAACTCAAATCACTAATTAAATCATGAAAATAATAATGGATTCGTGTAATATCGCCAAAACCAAGTTAGAATCACTTACCCCGATGATTTCCTTAAAAAACCCACGAAAAATCACCACAAATCGAGCTCTCTAGGTCAAAAAATGAAAAATGAGATGAAAACCTCATCTTATGGTACCACATATAATCTCCCAGAGTGCTGACTGCACATTTCTGCACTTCCATGTTTCGCGGTCGCGATCCAAATTGCGCGGTCGCACTTCAATAGTAACTGCACTACTAGGCTTCAGTAGATTAACCATAACTTTCGGTACAAATTTCCCAATGATGAATGGTTTAATTTTTTGGAAACTAGACTCAACGGGCTACAACTTTCATATTTAGAGTATCTCTAAATTCCTTATAGATTAAATGATATAAGCTTCCGAAGTTAGACCATCATACCTGCAGATTTCCCCTTCTGCAGTCTGCGCTTTTTCCACTGCGGTCTGCACATTTTTCACTGTTGTCCGCATATTTTCCACTGCCTCCGCACTCTGGTAGTTTGCGGATGCACATGGGCTTTGCCTCAGCACTCCAAATATGTGCCCCATGCACTTCAACTGCTCCAGAACATCATTAAAGTGCCGAAATGTCCAAACTTGTTCAAAACTCAACCGAAATACACCCGAGGCCCCCGAGACCTCGACCAAACATACCAACAAGTCCTAAAACACAACACTAAGCCTCAAATCACATCCAACAACATCGATTCAACGAATCACAACCCAATTCAAGCCTATTGAAACTATGAACATCCGACTTACAAAACTAACGCCGAATCATACCAAAACAACTCCGATTGACTTCAAATTTTGCACATAAGTCATAATGACATGACGGACCTATTCTAATTTCCGGAACCAAAATTCAAGCCCGATAACAATAAAGTCAACTCTCGGTCAAACTTCTAAATTCTCAAAACTCCTAATTTTTTAACTTTCGCCATTTCAAGCCAAAATCATTTACGGACCTCCAAATCGATATCCGGATACACTCCTAAGTCTGAAATCACCATACGGAACTATGAGAACCATCAAAACTCCATTCCGAAGTCATTTAGACATAGGTCAACATCCGGTCAACTCTTTCAACTTAAGCTTCAATCATGAAATTCATTCTTCCAACTAATTTTGAAACACCTGCAAACTGAAACCAACGATACACGCAAGTCGTAATACATCATACGGAGCTATCCATGCCCTTAAACTACCGAGTAAAGTGCAAATTCTCAAAACAACCGATCGGATCGTTACAGATGATGAGTTTTAGTTTGTTGTGGTTGTGATGTTTGAGACATTATTATTTGTTGTGATTGGATGTTTAGACTTAGTAATGTTTTCGCACTTGACTAAGATTGTAATATTTTAGACTAGATTGAATGGTGCTTGAATGTTTAACTTGTATTTGGATGTTTTAGTTACAAATATTTATGTTTTATAGAATTGTTTGCATTTTATGAATTTGATTAGTTGAAAAAATAGTGGATTAGTTGATTGGAATGGTCGGTTGATTGGTTGGAATAGTGGATTGATTTGTTGGAATGGTGGATTAATTGTTTAGTTGTTGAATATTTGAATTGATAGGTGGTAGTGCTTTAAAACAGCTGGAATCTGCCAAAAAATCCCAGTTCTCCGACCATGGTAGTCGCAAAGTGCTTCAAAATTTTCTTGATTCAGGAACATCTGCGACTGTTGTAGTAGGTAAATTAAATTCAAAAATAATATTAAATTAGATTTGTGACGGCAGTGGTGAAAAATGTAACCAAATAAATAATATTAAATTAGTTTTGCGATCACAGTAGTGGAAAAACTCAAATAAAATAAAAATACTTCATCTCCGGTGAGAAAGATTAAATAAATTTATAATTATATATACCGTTTGCGACCGAAGTAGTGGAGAAGTTAATATAAAATTAAAATTTAATTTAAATTATTTGTGATTGTGTCAGTCGGACAGTTGGAGACATTTATTAGTCATTTTTCTATTTTGACTTTGCAACCGCTGTAATTGCAAATTACAGACTTATTCGATCACAAACCTTTTCAAACCAGCTATTTTGTGACTACGATATTTCGGTCTAAATATAATTGGAAATTAGCATTTTCTGACCGCATTCTAACCTTTTTTTAGCAGTCGGCAAATAGCCACTTTCTAGTAGTTTCATGCACCATTATGTGATAGAATCAACGCACAAATCATTTATGCCTTCGCATATTCTATCAAATGGAGAACATTACTATGTATTCATGAGAATGATTAATTGGATAGAAAGGAAAATCAAGGAGCAAAAGAATAAGAAAATATGAGGTATATATGTCTCATACGGTATAGGATGGAATTAAATAGAAAAGTAGGATAAAGGCTATAATAGAATTATGAAATAATAAGTAAAGGCATGACGGGAAAGAGAAGTAACATAATAATTCCATCACATCAAATCGCCGTTACATAAAATGATTGTTTCAATATTATGTAACAACAGATTTTATAATATTATAATATAATAAAAATTAAGTAATATTTAAAATAATAATACAATATGAGAAGGGAAGCCTTGGCACAACGGTAAAATGTCTCAGTGTGATCTATAAGTCACGCGTTCGAGCCGTAGAAGCAGCCACTAATGCTTGCATTAGGTTAGGCTGTCTACGTCACACCCTTTGGAGTGCAATCCTTTCCCAGACCCTGTATAAACACGAGATGCGCTTGTTAGTACACTGTATTTGTAAAATAATTCTGGAAATATAAATGAACATAAACAGAAATAAACAACAACAGAAATGTACAACAAAATATTAGATAACCAATTCGAGCCCACTGAATTCATAGTGTTTCCTTAAGGAATTTAATCTCCTCCTAGTACCCAAGGTTATGGATTATTTCCTCCCAGGATAGAACGAATTACACACTGGTGTAGTGGTACTTCAAACCCCAGTGTTTCAGCGAACACAAAGTTCGGTAGCAAATCACACTTACTGTTGCTTTGTTTGATGCTAAAAGTATGCAGAAGAAGGAGGAGAAACTCAGAAAATCGTAGTGAAATTCCGAGCAGAATAGTGTTGTATTTATAGCCAAAGTTGGGCTGAAATCTGAAGAGGTGCAATTCTTCAGAATGGCTGTTTATGCAAAACGGCCACAGCATAAATGCCATTACATAAATGGCCATTTACTCAACAATAAAGAGGGAAAATAAAGAGGAAAAAATTGAAGAGGGTAGTTAATTTTCTGTTACCAAAATAGAAAAACGGATTAGATTTAATATTAATATTTAATATTAATATTCTGTTATTAAAACAAATATTTAATAACATCTCTGTTAATATTTTACTATTAACAAATAAATTTGTTCCAAAAAAAGTTAATCAATCAATCGATCATTTGACCAAATCCAAATCCGAATCCGAATCCGAATCCGAAGCCGAAGCCGAAGCCGAGCCGAGCGAGTGAACGACGACGACGGCGCGAAGCTTGCCTTCTTCTCAATTCTTTAAGAGCTAGAAGAAGAGAAATTGCTTATATACCCATAAAAAACCTCTTCCTCTTCCAATATGGGACAATGTCCATTTACCGGAAGGGGGGAGGGGGGGAACTTAAAATTTTACTCAAAAATTTCATTTTCCTCCATTTTCCATTCACCCTCTTTTATGTATTTAATATATATTAAATACAAAAACCCACAATCTCCCACATGAATGGGGAATGGCTATATCACGGAAGTATGCATAAAAAACTGTGTGATTCGCAAGCAAGGATTAATTGCATCTGGATAAGTAGGTTTAACTTATGTCGGATATACTCGATCAATCGGTAGATTTGATATCTTTGAACCGTCGAACTTTGGTGTATACCTAGACAACCACAAGTCACACAACCAACCCTTAACCGTCTTTGGTTCTCATTGTTGTGTTTGTTTCAGCCATGAACACCGCCTGGTTTCATAAGTGCGTAGAGAACTGGCCTTACAAAGTTCTCCTTGAAGCGACTAACACTTCACACTTACATAGGTGATCTTAACGTGTCATCCTGTAGATACACTATTTGATATACCCCGTATCAAATTTAAAAATTATTAAAAAGCCTTAATGCTTTATCCTTGGTACTGAACGTTGTCTCATCACGAGAATGGACCAAAAGTTTAGTTGACAATGTTGAACCGTCATTAATGACTTTATTTGATCTCCTTGAACCTAGATCTTGGGATCTCCAGTGTCACGACCCAATTTCCATACCCGGTCGTGATACCAACTTGTCACGACCCAATTTCCATACCCGGTCGTGATGGCGCCTCTCGTGAAGACAAGGTCAGCCAACTAACCCAATCCGTTTCTTTAACAATTATTAAACATAAATGTATAGATAAATATAGCTTAACGACAATAATAACCAGTATGTACAACCCAACACAACCCGACCGGAGTGTCACAAGTCACGAGCATCTAAAGAAACCTGAACACAACTACAGGGCCAATAATAATATATAAGGAAAAATCCTGGAAATCAAAAGACAACATCCGGTGCCGCGAACGCTGGCGGTCACCTTACTCAGCTACAATAGCCATACCTTCAATCAGCTAATAACCCGCTACCGGGTGAACAATACCTGCAACTGCATGCGAGGTGCAGGGAGTAAAGTGAGTACTTCCAACTCAGTGAGTAATAAGAGTAAATAATAACTGAGAGGCAAGAAATCACGTAAGAGCACTCCATCATGCTATATAGGACAGTACCACTCTTTGAGAAAACAGTAAAACCGTGAAAATCCTTTAGAAAATATCTGGCTCAGTTTAAAACCTCTTTTGGAAACATCCTTTTCCAACAGTCAAGCAAATGAACGCGTAATCAGATAGTGCAAGTCCGCACATAAGACAGCCCCTCGGGCACAGCACTCCACAAACAGTTAACACCAGGGCGTCTGGTAAACAGTACAAGCAATAGCATGGATGCCAATGATATGAGAGTGCTAAATGTCATGACACGTAGTACAAACAGGAACCAATGCATGAATGCAATGCAATGCATATGACCGCTGCGGCGCGCAGCCCGATCCATTTGGGTACCCGCGCTCACTGTGGGGGTTCAGACTCCGGAGGGGCTCCTACAGCCCAAGCGCAATATCAATATCACACCGCTGCGGCGCGCAACCCGATCCATCCTCAGTCCAGAAATGCACATAAGCCCCTTGGGCAATAGTAAAATAACAGTCTCAACTCAAAACGTCAGTAAAATATCATTTAGGTTTTTCAAATGTTAGAAAGATAGCTGAGTTTGCGAAACAATATTTTAAACCTTGGACTGTGATAAAATAATATGCAAAGTAATGCAAAAACAGTGATATCAATCCCTGAAGGATTCAAACAATTGGCACGAAGCCCAAATATAGCAATCAAACCAAATAATGATGATAACAAGTAGTTTCAGTCAATTACGCAATAAAACCAACAATCGGGACGGACTAAGTCACAATCCCCAACGGTGCTCTACCCCACGCTCATACCTGGCGTGCAAGTCACCACAATACAGCACTATGATGTGCAAATCCGGGGTTTCAAACCCTCAGGATAACATTTACAAGTATTACTCACCTCGGACCGGTGAAATCCTTAACTCGCGACGCCTTTGCCCCTCAATCGGCCTCCACGCGCGTCGAATCTAACCAAAACCAGAGCGAATACATCACAATATGCTAAGGGAACAATACCCAATCGAAAACAATCAAAAATTAGCAAGAATCTCGAAACTAGCAAAATCCGAGCCCCGGGACCGCTTCTCGAAAAATTATGAAATTTACATCACCGGATTCCTCGTCTCGCCACGAGTCCATACATATAAATTTTACCAAAATCGGAGTTCGTTTGACCCTCCAAATTCCATTTTTACTTCATAATTTTCTCAAACCCTAACTTCCATTTTTAACCTTTAATTCCTTGGATTTTTAGGGTTAATCCATGATTTTACACCATAATATCAAAATCTAAGTCTAAAAATCCATACCTGATGATAGCCCTCGAAACCCTCTTCAAAAATCGCCCAAAATCTCCTTAGTCCGAAGTCCAAAGTGTTTCTTCTCTTTCAAAATCGTGAAAACACTGTTCACTTAAACTCAGCCAGGTTTCGCTTCTGCGGTTGGGATACCGCACCTGCGGCTCCCGCTTCTGCGCAAAATAACCGCTTCTGCGGTCTAACTTAAAATCCTCAGGACCGCTTCTGCGGTCACCACCCGCTCCTGCGATGTCCGCTTTTGCGGACTGCCTTCCGCTTCTGCGGAAATTGCCAAGCCCTCAAGGACCGCTTCTGCGATCACAGCTCCGCTTAAGCGGCTCCGCTTCTGCGGTCCAAGACCCGCAGAAGCGAGAATACCAGAAACAGCATGCCTTCAGCTGTATGAAATTCCAAAAACTCCCCGTTAGCCATCCGAAATCATCCCGAGGCCCCCCGGGTCCTCAACCAAAAGCACCAACATGACTTTAAACATTATCCAAACTTATTCCAATATCAAAACACATCAAACAACACTAAAATTATCGATCCTCATCGGATTCAAGCCTAAGTTCTTTAAAAACTTCCGAAACTCGCATTCGATCAAAAACCCAACCAAGCGACGTCCGACTGACCTGAAAATTTGCAGGCATATCCAAAATCACCTAACGAAGCTACTGCAACTCTCGGAATCCCATTCGGACCCTCGGATCAAAATCTCACATATCAACCGGAGTTCGCCAAAATGCTAACTTCGCCAATTCAAGCCTAATTCTACACCGGACCTCCAAAACCAATTCAAATCACGCTCCCGAGTCACAAATCATCTCCCGAAGCTAACCGGATCATCGGAAATCACATCCGAACCTTCGAACTCATAAGTCGACGTCCGGTTGACTTTTCCAATTTAAGCCTTCCTTAAAGAGACTAAGTGTCTTATTTCCTATCCAAACCAATTCAATTCAACTCTAACTCACTCGTTGCTGATAATGAAACATGAAGAAGAAATAAATGAGGAAAACAGGGCGGTAATACCTGATACGACGGATCGGGTCGTTACATCCAGTCTTTTAGGTAGAGTTACCGCCACTATGACTTGTTCTCGGCCATAGTCCCATTCCCCTTGATGACTTCTCAACTACCTCTCTAGTTAGGCCTTTTGTAAGTGGATCCGACACATTATCACTTGACTTTACATAGTCAATCGTGATAATTCCTCTAAAGAGTAATTGTCTAACGGTTTTATGTCTTCGTCGTATATGACGAGATTTACCGTTATACATAACGCTCCCAACCCTTCCAATTGCCGCTTGACTATCACAATTTATGCATATTGGTGCCAACGGTTTGGGCCAAAATGGAATATCTTCCAAGAAATTCCGGAGCCATTCGGCTTCTTCACCGGCTTTATCCAAGGCTATGAACTCAGCCTCCATTGTAGAGCGTGCAATACAAGTTTGTTTGGACGACTTCCAAGATGCCGCTCCTCCACCAATAGTGAATACATATCCACTTGTGGACTTGGAATCAATTGATCCGGTGATCCAATTTGCATCACAGTATCCCTCAATGACCGCAGGATATTTACTGTAGTGCAAAGCAAAGTCCTGGGTATGTACTAAATACCCCAAAACTCGTTTTATGGCCATCCAATGAGATTGACCTGGATTGCTCGTATATCGACTCAATTTACTTATAACACCAGCTATATCTGGTCGTGTACAATTCATGATGTACATTAAGCAACGGAACACACGAGCATAATCCAATTGTGATATGCTTTGGCCTTTGTTCTTTGCTAATGCAAGATTCACGTCAATTGGAGTCTTTGCAACTTTAAAGCCCAAGTGCTTGAATTTTTCAAGTACTGTCTTAATATAATGAGATTGTGACAACGCCAGACCTTGAGAAGTCTTATGGATCTTAATTCCCAGAATTAAATCAGCAACTCCCAAGTCTTTCATATCAAACTTGCTAGTTAGCATACGCTTAGTAGCTTTTATGTTGGCATTGTCATTACTCATTATGAGCATATCATCCACATATAAGCAAACAATGACTATGTGATTTGGAACATTTTTAATGTACACACATTAATCACATTCATTTATCTTAAATCCATTTGACAACATTGTTTGGTCAAATTTTGCATGCCATTGTTTGGGCGCTTGTTTTAATCCGTAAAGGGACTTAACAAGTCTACAGACCTTTTTTTCTTTACTTGGAACCACAAACCCTTCAGGCCGTTCTATGTAGATTTCTTCCTCCAACTCTCCATTTAAGAAGGCCGTCTTAACATCCATTTGATGAATTTCAAGACCATAAACTGCAGCTAACGCTACTAACGTTCGTATGGACGTAATTCTTGTAACTGGAGAGTATGTATCAAAATAGTCAAGACCTTCTCGTTGTCTATACCCTTTGACCACAAGTCTTGCCTTATATTTGTCAATAGTGCCATCATCTTTCATTTTCCTCTTAAAGATCCATTTAGAACCCAACGGTTTATTTCCAGGAGGAAGATCAACCAATTCCCATGTATGGTTGTTCAATATGGATTCTATTTCACTATTGACTGCCTCTTTCCATAACAATGATTCCGAAGAAGACATAGCTTCTTTAAATGTTTGAGGCTCATTTTCCAATAAGAAAGTCACAAAATCTGGTCCAAATGAAGTAGACGTTCTTTGACGTTTACTACGTCTTGGATCCTCCTGGTTAAGTGTACTTTCTTTTATTTCTTCCCGAGGTCATTTAGATCCTTCATCAATCGACTCACATTCCTTTTTATACGGATATATATTTTGAAAGAACTCAGCATTATCTGATTCTATAACCGTATTATTATGAATGTCGGGATTTTCTGATTTATGAACCAGAAATCGATATGCTTTACTATTAGTCGCATATCCTATGAAAACACAATCAACTGTTTTCGGTCCTATTTTTACCCTTTTGGGTTTAGGAACTTGCACTTTTGCCAAACACCCCCACACTTTAAAATAATTCAAGTTGGGCTTCCTTCCTTTCCATTTTTCATATGGAATGGATTGTGTTTTGCTATGGGTACTCGATTTAGTATTCGTCTAGTCGTAAGAACGGCTTCCCCCCACAAGTTCTTAGGCAAACCAGAACTTATCAATAATGCGTTCATCATCTCCTTTAATGAACGATTCTTTCTTTATGCAATCCCATTGGATTGGGGCGTGTAAGGGGCCGTTGTTTGATGAATAATTCCATATTCTAAACATATTTGTTCAAAAGGAGATTCATATTCACCACCCCTATCACTTCTTATCATTTTGATTTTCTTGTTAAGTTGCGTTTCAACTTCATTTTTGTATTGCTTGAATGCGTCTATTGCTTCACCTTTACTATTAAGTAAGTAAACATAGCAATATCGAGTACTATCGTCAATAAAAGTTATGAAATACTTCTTTCCACCGCGAGATGGTATTGACTTCATGTCACAAATATCTGTGTGAATTAAGTCTAAAGGATTTGAATTCCTTTCAACCGACTTATAAGGATGTTTAACATACTTAGATTCCACACAAACTTGACATTTGATTTGTCACATTCAAACTTAGGCAATACCTCCAAATTAATCATTTTCCCTAAGGTTTTATAATTGACATGACCCAAACGTATATGCCATAATTCATTAGACTCGAGTAAGTAAGACGAAGCTGAAATTTTATTATTATTTTCAACAACCATTACATTCAGCTTGAAAAGGCCCTCAGTGAGATAACCTTTTCCTACAAACATTTCATTCTTACTTATTACAACCTTATCGGAAACAAAAACACATTTAAAACCATTCTTAACAAGAAGTCCAGTAGAGACAAAATTCTTCCTAATCTCGGGAACATGAAGGACGTTGTTCAAAGTCACCACTTTGCCGGAAGTCATTTTAAGAAATATCTTCCCACATCCTTCAATCTTGGCCTTTGAAGCATTTCTCATAGAAATCGTCTCATCGGGTCCAACAGGAGCATAAGTAGCAAAAGCTTCTCTAACAGCACAAACATGGCGAGTGGCCCCAGAATCAATCCACCACTCTTTAGGATTGCCCACCAAGTTGCATTCGGAAAGCATGGCACATAAGTCATCAACATCATCATGCTTTTCAACCATGTTTGCTTGACCCTTCTTCTTGTCTTTCTTCGGAGCACGACACTCCGTAGATTTGTGTCCAGTTTTTTCACAGTTGTAGCAGTTTCCACTGAACCGCTTCTTGCTTGGGTTGTATTTCGGTCCAGAAGCCTTCTTCCTCTTTTTGTTCTCTTCAATAATATTTGCTCCCATTATTGTTGAGTTCCCACGGCCTCTCTTTTCAGCAGCTTTGTTGTCCTCTTCGATTCTCAACCAAATAATGAGATCTTCAAGGGACATCTCCTTGCGTTTGTGTTTCAAGTAGTTTTTGAAGTCCTTCCAGAAAGGAGGCAACTTCTCAATGATCGCTGCTACTTGGAATGCTTCATTGATGACAAGACCTTCAATGAAATTTCTGTTAGTAAAAATACTAAGATTACTACTTTCAACATCAATATTAATTTGATTTATACCTTCAACAAGGAGATCGTGAATAATCACTTCCAATTCCTGAACTTAGGTAATAACAGACTTGCTATCTACCATTTTGTAGTCCAAAAACTTTGCAGCAACAAAGTTTTTCAACCCGGCATTTTCGGTTTTGTATTTCTTTTCAAGCGCAGTCCACAATGCTTTTGACGTTTCCACGCCACTGTAGACGTTATACAAAGCATCCTCCAGCCCGCTTAGAATATAATTCTTGCACAAAAAATCTGAATGCTTCCACGCCTCAATCATGAGAAAGCGTTCAGTTTCTGGAGTTTCATCGGGCAGCACAGGAACATCTTCCTTGATGAACTTCTGGAGACTTAGAGTAGTCAAATAGAAGAACATCTTTTGCTGCCAGCGCTTGAAATTAATCCCGAAAATTTTTCCAGGTTTCTCCGCCGGTGCCAATGCTGCCGGTGTTGTTCGGCTCGTTGAGGCATTGGCAGTCACCGTTGGAATAGCTTGGTTCACATTATCATTAGTCATTTCTGTAAAAGAATGACACAAATGTTAAAATCATGTAGATTTTAATAGAGTAAAAAACCACACAGGTTTTACTCTCTAGAAACAGTGAGTACAAATACAGAATAAATTAAATTCCTTAAGCTTGTTAGTACACTGTATTTGTAATATAATTCTGGAAATATAAATGAACAACAACAATGTACAACAAAATATTAGAAAACCAATTCGAGCCCACTGAATTCATAGTGTTTCCTTAAGGAATTTAATCCCCTCCTCGTACCCAAGGTTATGGATTATTTCCTCCCAGGATAGAACGAATTACACACTGGTGTAGTGTACTTCAAACCCCAGTGTTTCAGCGAACACAAAGTTCGGTAGCAAATCACACTTACTGTTGCTTTGTTTGATGCTAAAAGTATGCAGAAGAAGGAAGAGAAACTCAGAAAAACATAGTGAAATTCTGAGCAGAATAGTGTTGTATTTATAGCCAAAGTTGGGCTGAAATCTGAAGAGGTGCAACTCTTCAGAATGGCTGTTTATGCAAAACGGCCACAACATAAATGGCCATTAACTCAACAATAAAGAGGGAAAATAAAGATATTTAATATTAATATTCTGCCGGAGCCGGAGCGACGATGATGGCGCGAAGCTTGCCTTCTTCTCAACTCTTTAAGAGCTAGAAGAAGAGCAATTGCTTATATACCCATAAAAAACCTCTTCCTTTTCCAATATGGGACAATGTCCATTTACCAAGGGGAGAAACTTAAAATTTCACTCAAAAATTTTATTTCCCTCCATTTTCCATTCATCCTCTTTTATGTATTTAATATATATTAAATACAAAAACCCAACAGCGCTGTCTTTTAAAAAAAAAACAATACAATATGTATCACCGCCATCCAAACAACATGTAAAGAAAAACGCCCCAATCTTTTGGTCTAAATAGAGAATTAATTCATTGACCAAGACGCCATCCTCCTTATAATGCCTTCTTTGAGAGCAATATTAGTGGTACTATATCCACCATCAATCACAAGATTCATCCCACTTATGTACTTAGATTCATCACTAGCAAGATACAATGCTGCTTCTGCAACATCCTCAGCCTCCAACATCGTTCCTTTGAGGTTTGCAATTTCAGACACAAATTCCTCGGCCTTTTCCTTCTCCTTAATACCCAAACAATTCAGCAACGTAGGAGTTGCCACACCAAATGGAGAAACACAATATACTCTAATTCCAAATTGTCCTAATTCTACACCCAAATTCTTGGCAATCCCAACTACTGCGTGCTTTGACGCAGAATACGTGTGAGAGACATCGCCGTAAGTCACTGAAGCAACACTGGAAGTGAAAAGAATGCTACCTTTCTTAGCTGGAATCATCACACGCGCCGCATGTTTTGCACACATTAGTGCCCCAAAGACATTCACATCAAATACAGCTTTGAAATTTTCGTAGTCAGATTCTAAGATGGTGGAACCAGATAATTTTCCTGGAATTCCAGCGTTGCTGAACATAATGTCAAGTTTCCCGTACTTGGAAACTGCTATGTCCACTGCATTTTCGACGTCTTTTTCTACTTTTACATCGCAGTGTATGTAGGAAACAGCTCCCTTTTCACCTACTTTTTCAATGATGGATTGGCCAAGATCGTCTTGGACGTCTGCAATTACTACTTTTGCTCCGTGTTTGATGAAAAGTCTTGCTGTGGCTTCATCAATTCCACTAGCGCCGCCTGTTATGATTGCAATTTTGCCCTCTAGCCTGATACAATATACAAGTAATTGAAAATTTTGATTTCATAGAATCGTGCTTAAGTTGATCCCTAGAGCAAACAATAAGGATGAACTCTAGCTAGTGGCGAATCTAGGACGGGTTATATGAGTTCAGTTGAACTCGTTTGTTCAATACTAGCATTGGGGCCGACTAAATTTGGATTCGCACCAGGAAGTCCCATTTCTGATTAAGGATGAATCGGTATTTACCACTCCACCAGAACTCATTTTGCTTTGATCTCGAATTGTGTATACTTATTTAATTATTTTTTTAAATATATACATATAATTAACTAGATCCACTCATTTCCTTTAACTGACTGTAAATACAGAGTTCTGATCTTACGATGAACTTCCTAATATCCTACAAGGCATACAGCCGAACAATTATAATAGGACATTCATATTTGAGGAGCCCAACATTGAGGAAAAGATAACAAAATAAACTTACCTTTTAGCAATGGAGCCGATGGGAGAAAAGCTCGAGGCCATGGAATTGATCAGCTTGAAAATGAGGAAGATACTTTTGTTAGTGAACTATGTGACACTGTGGGCCTTATTATTGGTCATGTGCCTCAATCAGATTGTTAGTGTAAGTTGACTTTTAATTAGTAAATTTGTAATTAAATCCTTTAAAATATTAGAGTGTGTATCATGCACAGCTAATATATATACCTTTCCTAAATGTTTGCTTGTTCTGGATATCTTCACAATTGAATATGCGTTGTCAATCATACTCCCTTCCGTAGATCACGGTTATTAAAAATAACTGGTCTAAAATGTTTGTAATTTTAGAAATCAAAATATAATAAATTATTTTTTTTCATTTTATCCTTAGTATTAATTATTCTTGAAAGTAAATAACATTTATTATATAGCATACAAGAAAGATTTATATATTGAATGACTAAAGATATAGATAAAGGTATAATAGTAAAAAAAAAACCTTCTTATTTCCGATGTCCCATATTAGTTTACTGAATCTAGTTGTCGCGAAATATTTGTCTATTCATTAAATAAAGATAGAATAAGCAAAAGAAAATCATTCTACCCTTAATATTAATTTTTCTTGAGAGTAAACAATATATAGATTGACATTTATTGAAAAGAGAAATAAGGGCAAATTTGTTATAAATACTTATTTATGATTTCTTAAACAGGGAAATATGACAACTAAAATAGGACGGAGGGAGTAATAGTTTTAAGGGACGTGTTGTAACGACCCGACTGGTCGTTTTGAGCTCTAGTGCGTCGTTTAGCAATTTGAGGCCATGAGCAACTTCACTTCAGGTATTATGACATGTACGCGTAGTTGAAATTGAGATTCAGGGAGTTCGGAGTTGATTCGGAAAGAGAATTCTCATTTCGGAAGCTTAAAGTTGGAAGAATTTGATAAAGGGTTGACTTTGAGTAAACGACCTTGGAATCAGGATTTGAAGGTTCCAACAAGTTCGTATGATGATTTGGACTTGGGCGTCTGTCCGGATCGGGTTTTGGATGACCTGGGAGCGTTTCGTCGCGTATTATGGAAGTTAGCATTTTGGTAGGGATTTCATAAATTTGGGTTGAAATGCATTTCAATATTTCCGATGTTCGTTTGGGATTCTAAGCTTGAGAATAGCTCCGTATGGTGATTCTGGTATTGGGGGCGCGTCCGAAAGTGGATTCGGAGGTTCGTAATTTTGGAGTCATTTGGCTAAAGTTAGAAATTTAAAGGTTTTGAGAAGTTTCACCGGAAGTGGACCTTTTGATATCGGGGTCGGATTCCGATTCCAGAAGTTGGAGTAGTTCCATAATGTCAAATACGACATGTGTGCAAAGTTTGAGGTCAATCAGACGTGATTTGATAGGTTTCGGCATCGAACGAAGAAGTTTGAAGTTCTAAAGTTCATAAAGCTCGAATTGGGTGTGATTCGTGATTTCGACGTTGTTTGATGTGATTTGAGGCCTCGAGCAGGTCCGCATTATGTTTTGGGATAGGCTGGTGTGATTGGATGAGGTCCCGAGGGTCTCAGATGGATTCCGGGTGGTTAACGGATCGAATTTAGAATTTGAAGAAGGATTGAGGAAGTTGACATCTGGTGTAACCGCACCTGCGAGGTTTTGGCCGCAGAAGCGGCCTAAGAGTCGCAGAAGAGGGCAGGAGTGCAGGTGCGAGGGAAGATCCGCACCTGCGAAGGCGCAGATGTGGAAGGGAGATCGTAGAAGCGGAAGCTGTTGCGTTGAGTTAAAGCCGCACCTGCGATGGATTTCCGCAGGTGCGAAGCCGTAGAACTGGCTACTGGACCGCAGGTGCGAAGGTCAGGGTTGGGCACTTGTCTTCTTTAAAACGAAGGGTTTGGCTCAATTTTATTTTATTTCGTCCATGGGAGCCGATTTTGGAGCAATGTGGAGTGCCATCTTCATCAACTAGTAAAGAGTAAGTGCTTTCTTCCCAATTTGAGTTAAATACATGATTTGATTGGGATTTAATCATGGAAAATTAGTGGGAATTTGGGTTTTTGGTGGAAAAACCTAGAATTTGTATTTTAAAATTTTGACCATGATTTTGGACATGGAACTTAGAATAAGTTATACATTTGAGTTCGTGGCATTATGGGTAAAGCTTATCTTCGAAAAATTTTGGAATCCGGGCACGTGGGCCCGAGGGTGATTTTTATCGACTTTTCGATCGGGATTAGAAATTGTTATAAATTGTATTATAATGAGTATTTGAGTATGTTTAATGGGTTTGCATAATTATTAGTTTTGGAGCATTGAGCATCAATTCGAGTTGTTTGAAGGGCTCGGAAGCCGGTTATGGAACTTCGGAGTGAGGTAAGTCTCATTTCTAACCTTGTAAGAGGGAATTTACCCCATATGTGAAATAAATCAATATGTGCTCCTATTTTTGGGGGCTACGTACGCACGAGGTGACGTGAGTCCGTGCGTAGCTACTATTATGCTCAAGTCCGGGTAGTCTAGGACCCAAAAGCAGGCTCTACTTGAAATATTTGCAACATTGTTGTCAATTTAAAATGCTTAAATCATATCGAACTTGGTAAATAAATTTTCTAAAAGGCTAAACATCATTTTCTTGACTTTTAAAAGAGAAATTACCTTTTCCTTGGATAATTGCCCCTTGATGAATTCTTGATTGACTGTTTGAATGTGTTTATCTTTTGTGGAACAGGCCGAACGCCTCGGTAGATTTAATAGATGCATCTATGGTTCGCGCCATTCGACCATCTAGCAGTGCACAGTTTAAATATTATGTTGGATCGGGCCGTACGACCTCGGCATGATTTATGCATGCTTGTATTGCTTGCCTTGAACTTTATAAATAGTGATATTGCCTCCCCGGCCCGAGATAAATTGATAAATGATGAAAGTGAATTTGGAAATCACCCATTAACAAAAGGATTGTTTACTTGCTTCATGATTTTCTTGAGTTCACAACCGTTTTTAACAAAACCCACGACTAATTATACTATTAATACATTACTGTAGGACCACTAGTAAGTGACGGAGTCGACCTCTCATCACTACTTCTTCGAGATTAGACTGGATACTTACTGGGTACGCGTTTTTTTCGTACTCATACTACACTTGATGTATATTTTATTGTACATGCATATACATTTAGTGGCCTTGTGGCGCAATGACGTGGTTGATACAAGGACTTAGTTGAGCTGCATCTTGTTTCACGATCTGCAGCCAGCAGAGTCTCCTTCAGAGCAGTTGTATTTCTATTTCTGTCCAAATTTTATTCCGGACAGATGTTGTATTTATTCTATTTTTCCTAGTTAATGCTCATTCACTTATTGTCGCGCCCCCTTTTTCCTTTCGGGAGTCTGGGTTTCGACATTCAATAGGAATGACTCATTTCCTTTCGGGAATTGGGTATTTGAAGAGTCTCCACCTAACGGATTAAGGTACGTTAGGGCACCTAGAGCAATTAACTCATGTAACTAGTTTGCATTACCAGAGATTAGGGTAAGGGCTCGAAATAACCTTGAGGTGAAGGTGTTAGGCACCCTTCGCGGTCCACAACGGTGGGTCCTGGCTGAACTTAGTTATGTGAATTAGTCACTTAATAGATAAACAGTCTGAGCACATATTTGCAAATAAGGGAAGTTTATACAGTCTAAGCACACATATATAATCAAGAAAAATTAGACGGTCCAAGCACACATATGTAAATTTTAGACCGTCTAAGCATACATACTTAAATTAAAGAAGTCTGAATAGTCCTAGCATACATAAATTAAGGAAGTTTGAACAGTCCGAGCATACATAAATTAAGGAAAAGGAAGGGAAGTCCTAAGTTGGTTAGCCTATAGGATCACATCTGTACAATACCCGGTAAGCCTTCCTCAACTAGAGGGTTACGCGTGGCATTAGCGCACAGGTCATCATATCCTTTTACTACCCATTACCCTCCCCTTAGTGGTTATATAAGCGAGTTTACTTAACGAACTCTAGGCATGTTTTACCCGTCCATTCCTTGTGGTCCCGGAGGTGTTTAGGACCCCTATACTTAGGCAGTTCTAGACACTCCTAGGTATTTAAAAGGTAAAATCTAACCGACAACAAAGAACATATAGGACTATCAAATAGAGAAGCAATTAGGGGCTCATGTTTACCTCCACGCGTAAACAAATACGTAGCACGTCTCAAACAACTGATTTTTAAGAGATTCAGAAGGCCCTAGAACATGATATCTAGATGAACATCACAAACACAGAATATGCAGCATTTGTCTTAAAGCGAAGTGGTAGAATCCTAATCAATTTGCCTACTGATTTTGAAGCCTGTTAAAACTGGACGATTTCACACATAAACAGAGCCCAATTTCATAGTTTTAAACCATTAATTACCTAAGGCTTGCCTAGGCGCAGGTCTGTATGCCATCATAATTCTGGGAATTGGTTAAGACAACTTGAAGTCATTCAATCCTATAGGCATACTGATCTAGGCGATTACTGATAGAGAACTGATTTCATGCATATTTACACTAGAACATGATGTCTATGTGTTGGACTATTTTTAAACCCTTTTTATAGACAGTTATTTATTTAAGCAACGTAGACATGATTTAGAGCCACTACAAACAGAGTGCTAAATCAGGATTTCTAACGCACAGAGAGAAATGGTCATTTTATTAAGCAAGATTATAGCAGTAGCTTAATTATAGAGTTTCTAGGTTATTATGACTTTAGGCAGAATTAGAAATAAAATGATGACTATAACATATTTCCTAATATGCAAAGCAGTAAACATGATTATCCTAAGGCAGGATATCTAATGCACAAGTTTATGGCATGGTTTCTAATATAAATAGGCATAGCAAACCTAGTGGCATGATATCAATTGCAGAATGTAAACATAGTGTAAACCTAAAGCATGATTTCTACTGCGAATCAACACACATAATCCTAGAAGCATGATTTCTACCCGGTTTTCCTACAAAAATCATATATGAACCCTCCCCTTTTTACTAGTTACCCCAATATCTATTTACAAAGAATATTATTACAGACCGGGATCAAATGAAGTACATAAGTAAATGAAACTATACTATAGGGAGCCTAAATCAAGCCCAAAATAAACCTGGGATGCCAGGCCTTCAATACAGTCTCAAAAGCCAAAGATCTCACAACCAATGATGTGTGTCTTAGTGTGTCAGAGTTCCCTAAGGACCTCAAGGATCCCGGGCAGTGCTCACACCAAGACCTTTCTCAGATAGGGACTGGTTATGCACAGTGTGGAAGGGCCAGCCCTGGTATGCCAGAGTTTAGAGAGATCTCAAGGATCCCTAAGCAGTACATACACCAGAGGGCAGGACTTAATAGTCTAAGAGTAGGGTGAGAGTGCTTGACACAGTTTTAAAAGATTTAGTAGAACAATATAGAGAAAAGATTCAGAAATGGAGAACAGTTTTTAAAGATGCTAGGAGTGACCAGTTTTGAGAAGAATACTATGAGTAGGAGCAACAGTTTTGAAATTATTTTTTGAGGAAAAGCATACTCAGCAAATAACCCAATTAATCATAGAATACCCATATTTACTTAAGACTTACAAACAGGGAGTGAAGGGGATTGGGAACATATAGGGTTGAAACCACATAAACAGGGAAACATTTGGTACAACAAATATACAAAACAACTAGGAGTCTACTGAACAAGTTAGTCATGGTAATAGACAGTTAAAATATAGAGAAAGAATGCAGCAGGATCATGTTGAAGACAAGAGTTTGTTAAACAAAATTTGACATACAATTAGGGCCAATCGAATGCACTAGAAGACTAAGTAACTACATGGTCATACCAGTTAAGGGGGTAAGGGAACTAAGTAAACATGCTGGACAAGTATCAAAGAACTAAGTGAAGTCAGACATGCTGATTACACATAAGGGCAGAATTTAGACATGCTTAATAACAGCAAACAGAGAAACAAATTGAATAACTAGTACAGGAACAAGCATGGATGTATAGATATGGAACACATAAGGTTGAGTTTCAAAGTTTAACCAGAGACATACCAGTTAAAGAAGAAAATGCAGAATGCAAAAACAGGTGCAATTCCACTATCTAGCCTTGGCTTCCAGCCGTCTAGACCAAGAGTTAGCACAAGTAGCAAAGAAAGAAGAGAGGGTTTGAATGTATGTGTGTAATAGTGTGTTCGTTTTGAAGGAGCAGAATGAGAGTGCTTATATAGCAGTTCAAGAGTAGAGCCAATAAGGTAAAAGAATCAGAAATCAACAATTAAGGGAAAATCAGAATCTAATCACATAAGGAGTTCAGAATAGACTCCTTTAATTAGGGGAATTTAGCCAAACGGTAATAATAGGGAGTCTAATTAAGGAAAGAAGTTCAAATCAAACCAAATAAAGGAGTTCAGGATAAAATAATCAGGGGCCTAACTAAGGGAAGAATCACGTAAAGGAATCAGTAAATATAGAGGTAATCAAATAAGGCAAGAATGACTAATTAAGGTTGTAAACAGGGAAACAGGCAAGACTTAGGCATACAAATCTCTAACAGAGCAGATCAATCGGCCAAATTTTATAGTAACAATGATTTCTAGAAAGAATATATCAACTCCCATAAATAGAAAAATAAATTAAATAATGGCTTCACAAAAATGTAGATATTAGTCGGAATACCAGATTAGAACCCTAATAGGGCTCAATTAGGGTATAATTACAGAATACTGGATTTGACGAAGGACAACATGCAAGGCAAAAGGTACAGAGCAAATTAATACGTTTGGTAACACGGAAAGACCCAAATTGAAGCAAGAGTTGGAAAGATCAGCATATTACATAGAGTCAATTAGGGTTCGAATACTCTTGCAAAAATCGATCAAGAAGATAAAATGGGAACGATTAAAAATCTAGAAGTCAGAAAGCCTTTGAAAAACAACTCGTACTGAAATCTAGTTTTAGGAAAAAGCAAGAACAATCGATTAAAACCAGAAATTTTCAGAGAAAAATATGTAATAATGCTCGATTCATCTCAGATCTGTACAGATCTGGAAATGATCGAAGGTAATAGATTAGGGTTTTTGGAAACATAACAGAGATGAAAGCATAAGTTTAGAAACCATGGATTCGTAACAAAATAAAGAGGAGTTCTCATTCACAGTCAATAAAATGGCCTGAGATAAGCTAACAAGTAGAGTGTCAAACCAGAACCAACTAGGTTGTTCGAGATCCCTTCAAGGATCTAAGGAGTCGAAGAGTCATGGCGTATAAGAGGCCAAGACTGGCCAGAGAAGCCATAGGAGCGTCATAAGGTGAAGGTTTACGCCGGTGACGGCGCTTAGAATTAGGGTTAGGTCGAGAGACTTTGAGAGAAGAGCGAAGAGGTGACGACGTGGAGTTGAGAAAATGAGAGGTTTGAGGGGTCGTTTTAGGTTAATTATGGAAGGAGTTTGTGGACCGTTGATCAAACCGATCAACGGTCAGGATTAGATGGGGTATTGGGTCGGGCAGGTTTGGGTTTGGGCCTAAGGGAATTGGGCTAATTTAGAGGGGTTATTTGGGTTGGTTTTAAAAAGGTTAGATCTGAAGATAAGAGGGTTATTTATTAAATACCCAAATAATTGAATAAAAATTATTTTATAAAATGATTAACAATAAGAAAAAATAATTTTCATGCATAGAAGTGCTTTAAAATAATTATTCAATTTTTAAAAAATATAATGGACCAATTTCTGATAAAATAATGCAGTGATGTATGCATGAGCCATAATTGCAAAATTATTGCAATTGTAACCAAATGGTGTAAATCTAGCCATTTGTGAAATAATTTGAGCTTAATATGGCTATAAATAGCAAAATTAAATCAATGAAATGTTATAGAGCAATTTGTGATGCAATTTTGTAATTATTTATATAAATAAAATACTAGAATAAATTAATTTAACAATATAGAAATTATGGAAAAATATCAATTAATGCTAATGCATAGTTTTGAAGGTATATATGCACTTTAAAAATATTATAGGAAAAAATTGGGTATCAACACTTGTGACAAGGGCTCTGGGATGATTATGGATTATTCATTATTGACATGTTTAAAAATAATATTATTCATCCTGAAATTTCATCTTTTTACTATTAAATTTAAGAAAAATCGTGATTTCGAAAATACTAAACTAAATTAAGTATTTATGGATTGCTTGCCTAACAGTTGCGTCTGGCGCCATCACGACCTTTATTGGATTTTGGGTCGTGACACGTGTAAAAGTGAAACATGAAACCCAAAAATAGACCGAATGGAGTAATTACTACCCCCTCGATTCCAATTTAATTGTCATGTTATACTAAAAATAGTCGTTCCCAGATACTTGTTGTAGGTAATGAAAATTGTATTAGATTTAAGTTCATAAGAATTGGATTTGATCTTAAATTAAATACATTTTTGTAACGACCCGGTCGGTCGTTTTGAGCTCTAGCGCGTCGTTCGGCGGTTTGAGGCTATGAGCAGCTTCACTTCAGGTATTATGACTTGTACGCGTGGTAGGAATTGAATTTCGGGAAGTTTGGAATTTATTTGGAGTCATTTGGCTAAAGTTAGAAATTTGAAGGCTTTTGAGAAGCTTGACCGGAAGTGGACTTTATGATATCAGGGTTGGAATCCGATTCCGGAAGTTGGAGTAGGTCCGTAATGTAAAATATGACTTGTGTGCAAAGATTAAGGTCCACCGAACGTGATTTGATAGGTTTCGGCATCGAATGAAAAAGTTTGAAGTTCTAAAGTTCATCAAGTTTGAATTGGAGTGTAATTCGTGATTTTTGCGTCGTTTGATGTGATTTGAGGCCTCGAGCAAGTCCATAATGTATTTTAGGACCTGTTGGAATAATTGGTTGAGGTCCCGAGGGCCTCGGGTGGATTTTGGGTGGCGAACGGATCGATTTGGATTGAAGGAGGAGCTGAAGGAGGTTCTGGTTGCTGGTGTAACCGCTTCTGCGGAAGCTTCACTGCAGAAGCGAGAAGGTGAACGGCAGAAGCGGCTGGAAGTGAAGGGGTCAGAGGCCGCAGGTGCAAAGTAATTCCCGCACCTTCGTGATCGCAGATGCGATCTGGGTGCCGCAGATGTGGAAAAGGATGAGCCTGGTGAAAATCGCAGAAGCGGCATAAGGGCCGCACCTGCGGAACCGCAGAAGCGATCAAGTGACCACAGGTGCGGAAATACTGGAGGCAGTAAGGTTCTTTAAATCGGGGGTTGGGTTCATTTCAACCCCATTTCTTCCATTGGAGCCAATTTTGGAGCAACTTCGAGGTGCCATTTTCACCACCAAGTATGAGGTAAGTGGTTTATGCTAGTTTTGAGTTAAATACATGATTGTATACGGTTCTGAGCATGAAAATTAGTAGAAAATTGGGATTTTGAGGAAAACCTAGAAATTTGGTATTCTTGGATTTTGACCACGATTTTGGACATGAAATTGAGAGTAAATTATATATTTGAGTTCGTGAGGTTTTGGGCAAACTTTATCTTCGAAAAATTTCGAAATCCGGGCATATGGGCTCGAGGGCGATTTTGTCAACTTTACGATCGAGGTTTGAAATTGTTATAAATTGGATTATTTTGAGTAATTGAACATATATTAATGGGTTTACATAATTATTGGCTAGTTTTGGAACGTTGTGCATCAATTTGAGTCTTCAGAAGGGCGTGCAAAGCCGGTTATGGAACTTCGGAGCGAGGTGAGTCTCCTCTCTAACCTTGTAAGAGGGAATTTTCCCCATAGGTGAGTTAATTGGTTAAGTGCTCCTATTTGTAGGGGCTACATACGCATGAGGTGACGAGAGTCCGTGTGTAGCTACTATTATGCTTATGTCCGGGTAGTCATGGGCCCAAAAGCATGCTTTACTTGTAGTATTTGCAACCTTGTTGTCAATTTAAAAATTCTTAAACACATATCGAATATATAAATAAATTTCTAAAAGGCTATACATCATTTCTTGACTTTTAAAAGAGAAACTTGCCTTTTACCTGAATAATTTCTCCTTGATGAATTCTTGATTTGACTGTTTGAATGTGTTTATCTATTGTGGAACGGGACGAACGCCTCGGTAGATTAAATGGATGCATCTATGGTTCACGCCATTCAACCCTCTGGCAGTGCACAGTTTAGATATTGTTGGATCGGGTCGTACGACCTCGGCATGATTTGCGCATGCTTGTATTGCTTGCCTTGAAATTCATTGATGTTGATAATTAATTCTCCCTGGCTTGAGATAAATGAATAAATGATGAAAACGAATCTGAAAATTTCCTATTAATAAAAGAATTGATTACTTGCTTCATGCTATTGAGTTACAACCATTTTTGTAGAAATCCTGGATTTACTATATTGTTGGTATAATATTATTGGACCACTAGTAAATGTCGAAGTCGACCTCTCGTCTCTACTTCTTCGAGATTAGATGGGATACTTATTGAGTACACGATATTTTTGTATTCATGCTACACTTGCTCTGCATTTTTTTGTTGCACAAGCACATGTACCTCTGTGGCCTAATGGGCGTAGCAGCATGGATGATACGGAGACTTAGGTGAGCTGCACTTCTCGAGATGACTCGCGGCCAGTAGAGTCTCTTTCAGATTACTGTATTTACTTTCTATCCAATTTGTTTTCTGAATGGTTGTTGTATTACATTATTTCCTAGAAATAGCTCATGCACTTGTGACACTGGGTTCTAGGAGGATTATGGGATTGTTCAATATTAAATATGTTAAAGACATCATCTTATTTCAATGAATTTCGTTATTTATTGTTTAATGCATAAAAGGAATGATTTCAATAAATACTAAAATGGAAATTTGATTAACTTCTTGGTGTTGGCTTGCCTGACAGTGGTGTCCGGTGTCATCACGACCCTTAGTGGATTTTGGATCGTGATAACATGGTATCAGAGCAATAGATTCCCTTAGGTCTCACGAGTCATGAGCAAGTCTAGTAGAGTCTTGCGGATTGGTACGGAGACGTCTGTACTTATCTTCGAGAGGCTACAGGGCTGTTAGGAGCACTTCCCTTCTTGATTTCTCATCGTGCAGTTTTATTCCTTTGAGTCTTATGCCCTTATTTCCTTCCTATTCAATCCTATGCGACGTGAAGCGCTTGTTATTAAATTGGGAACTGAGGAACTGTAATGATACTACAAATGTGGTGCGGGATGTTCTCCCGGCACAGTTGATTGGGCTATTATTGTCGCCTTGCGGAAGGATATTATGTCATTTCAGCTCGGTAGCTGCACTTCCGAGAGCTTGAGGCTATGCATAGGTTTCTATGATGCTCATAAATGGTTATCGTACGGTATAGATGTAATGGTAGGATGCTTGTCCATGCGTGGTAGCAGTGTATGACTTGGAAGGAGGTTTTCTCATTGCATGATTCAGAGATTCGGTATTGTATTTCTGGCAGAGGAAAGTCAATCGGACTATAGAGTTCAGGCTTGGGTTGATCGAGTAACGAGACTTGGTGTTTTCAAGTATAGTGGAATTTTCATATGCGGCATGGTGTCATTGTCCTCGATTGAATATGTTAAGTTTGACGGTGTTATGATATTTTACAAATCGTTGGTGGGGTAGGATATTGTGAGATATTATTGAAGAAGCGGCTGTCAGAGATCGCGGGGTGCGGCGGTTCACGATGGAATTGATGTTTCTAATGTCGACAGCTCGAGAAAGATGATCTTCAGAAAGGTTTAGAGTTAGTAGCGGTCTATTGGTCCAAGTGCTACCGAGATAGGTTTTGACCTGAGGCATCAGCTAAGCAGCAGAGGATGAGGAAGGACATGTGGGAAGTGTCATGCAGTGGTTAAATTTCTAGAAGGCCAGGTGTAAGAAGCGGAAGTCGAGTAGTTGCTTGAAGAAGAGGGGTTTGGCCAAAGTGGGAGAGTGACAGAGTAGCATATGGGATCAGTGGCAGAATAACCACACCCGGAGAAAAAGCTAGAGTGAATTGGGATTCAGGGTGGTCAGTGACTGGGTTTTCGGACTTGACTTGAAATATCGGCCATTATACAGCGGGAGATTTGATGCAACAGAAAGGAGTTGCTTGATGTGAAGAAGAATACAACATGACTTTGAATCGAAAGATATTGTCGCACATTTAGTGATGTCCATGAGAAGTGAACGGACTAGTACAGTTGGTGAATGAGCATAGGCTCAGGATGGGTTATTGATGTCATAGTGATTGTACCCCGTGCAGCGTCGTTGGGAGATGTCGGCATGTAATTTCCACAGCTGGGTTATCTCCTGTGAGCAGATCAACGGTCACGTGGTTGGCAAAGCTTCTGCGAAGAATTCTACTGGCTATACGGTAAAGAGATTGGTCATGTGAATGTGGTTAATGATTCAGAGTATTCATAAAGGGTTTTAATAGAAGGATTTCGAGGATTTTGGCGGTTCGATTTTGCAAGGTTATGTCAATGAGAGATAAAGAATCTTATTGGGTTCTAGAGTTGGTGTAATTGTGGCTTCAAGCTAAGTGGGAGAGTCCCACCGCCTACGATTGGGTTGTATGGTTATCTTCTTGTGGGGTTTCAGGTTATCAGCGTGTTGGTAAGTTATTTCGGCTAAGGAAAAAAACATAAGTAGTAATTTGAGCAAAGGAATTGGTAAAGGTGTGCTATAGTTGGCCTTATCAATTCTTGTTCAGGCTTTGGGAAGACTCGGGATTTGTGTCTCGTTCGGAGGTGATTTACAAGGAAGTGATTCAATCGGGTACTCCATGGAGATGGTTGTTCATGTGCCAGCGGAGCCTTGGAGTTGATTACATTCGGGACCAAGCCAGAGTGGGTGACTCTCAACAAAGGTCCTAGTGAATTCAAAGGTTAAAAAAATGCGGTGCCTAAGGATTCAAGCCCGCAGTATGGTTAAGAATCGAGCTTTTGTAGCAGATTATGATAAGAGGCTCAGAATGTTCTGTGATGTTTTTGACTTGCAGTGTAGCATTGGGAGGAAAAAGAGAAAAAGACTTCGGATTCATAAAGGGATTATCAAAACGGGTGTATTAGTCGAAGATGCGAATGTGCGTGCAAGGAGGGTATGAAACGGTTCATGGGTTTGGAGACAGTGTGGTCTCGTGGAATGGGGTCACTCAAGATGAGTGCGGATTTAGGTTGGCGATGTAAGGAATGGAGCTAATATTATCTCTAAGGCAAGTTAAGGATGAATTAGAAGAAGTTAGATTAGTCGGCCATGGTTGAATTTGCATAGTAGCGGCGGTACGTGCGAGGCTCGACGGCCGCCGTAATTGATTATATTTGTAAGTATTCAAGTATTATGGCCTGTCCTGTGTAGGCGGATCCCGGAGGGGTTATGGTGGTTTAGACCACTACCTGAGGATTTGAATGTTCTACGGTCATGAGGAGTTACTCGCGTGTTGCTATGGTTCTCTTGGAATGAGTTAAGTAAAAAGTTTCTGGGTGAGGAAATGTTTACCATATTAGTGGTTCAGGAGTTATGATGAAATTCTTGTGCTATCACATATTGGCATATTAGGTGCAGTGAGCAGCATAAAAAATTAAAAGTGAGGAACCGAGGTTACGGTTCAGTGTTGGCAAGGATGTCACGAGCTCGGATGAGCAGGAAAGGGATTTGAATGTTTAGAGTAAGCTGGTATTGTCTTCAGTGTCACCGGAGGTCGGTGTTTTGTGAAAGAGGCTTTGCAACCTGGTTATGGACTCTTGATTTGCTTTACAGCGTTAGTGCGGCACGTGGTATGGAAGTGCAGACTGGTTATCTGGTGCGGAAGATCCTGGGAGCGTACCCCCCCCCCCCCAGAGAGATTGTATAAGTGTGACATGTAGCCACTTGATTGATTGAAAATTTAAACCAAGTATGGAGATTGTGGTAATATCGCTAATTTGAGAATTTATGCCTGAAGGGCACTCGGTTTATTGGGTTGTAGACTATGGAGGTTTACTCCGGTTATGATGGTTGTTCTTGTGAGTTATAGGAAAAAGGGGTATTTATGGAACTTTGAAAGGTTATTTGCCTAGTACGGTGCGATCAGAATCGGCTTGAGGCCTGTGGATGGATTTAAATATGAATATGGGCTCTATATCAGGCCAAATATGTTCATTTCTGCATAGCGCTCCTCATCGAGGAGTATTCGAACGTGGGATGTTGTTTCGTCGTCAGCTATTCCATGTAATGCTATATTGCGTCGTGTGAGTTGTGAAACAGCTTGATAAATTTCTTACGTATTGAGGTTCTGCGTAGCGATGGTGTTATGTGAGCAAGATGGCTCTTGTGATTCAGATTATATGTAGCACCTCAGTTGTGCTTGAGTTTTGTAGCTTATGATGCTATCTGACTCCCCAGGGATGGTATTATGTACTTAGCATGCTTGCAATCGATATTCGGTATTTAGGAATGATGAGCAATTTAGCTCGGTATGTATCTCCTTATGTGAGTTCTATGTGTGGATCGGGTGGCACGCCGCCACGGGCATGTTATTTGGATCGGGTTGCATGCCGCAATAGTATGATGTTGAGTACAGTTTTCGATATTCTAATTTTTGTGTGTTTTGTTTTCCATTTTCTGAGGAAAGTTCATATTAGCTGCTTGAGTTGATAGTCCCTTCCAGATTTCGTTTTTCTTATGTATCACGTTCGAGTTGGTAGCCTATTGGCACATTGTGGCATCACATGAGACTTTTGGTCATGTCTAGGGTGGCTTATTGCCTGAGCAGCTTATACTGGGTAAGACGAGGTTGTTGGATCTAGGATCAGTGCGATCGGATTATATGAAGTATATTAAAGAGTAAATACCATTATTTGGTTCAGAAGGAGGTAATGATTCTTGTCATGAGTATAGACTCAACGGTTGGTCGACTCGGCAGTTAGCTATGAATTTCTACATGTCTCTTCCGTCGTGGCGGTATTGTAAGAGTTGGAACATGACTTATATATGTCATGAGGTGCATTGTGAGCATCAGGTTCGGAGAATTTCAGTTATTATGATCAGAGAATGTTATCATGGTCATGTGAATGATGTGGTGTATGGTGAGAATTCAGCAAAGGTATGCAGTCATGTTCTGGTACCTCGTGTAATGATTGATACGTTGTTCATATATTCAAAGCAGGCCTGGCAGAAAATTTCGGATTTTGAAACTGGGCTCTAAGGCTCGTTTGCCTAAATAAAAGGGGATATCTTCAGATTTGATCGAGCTAATGTGCTCAACTGAGTTGTAATAGCACGGGTGGGTGCACGAGGTGTTAAATAGTGATTTCGGACAACTCCAGTGCAGTTCTTAGCACGTTCGAGGACGAATGTATTTTAATTGCGAGAGAAGGTAACGACCCAATCGGTCGTTTTGAGCTCTAGCGCGTTGTTCGGTGGTTTGAGGTCATGAGCAGCTTCACTTCAGGTATTATGACTTGTACGCGTGGTCTGAATTGAATTTCGAGAAGTTTGGAATTTATTTGGAAAGAAAATTCCCATTTCGGAAGCTTTAAGTTGAAAGAATTTAGTAAGGTTTGATTTATGAGTAAACGACCTCGGAATTGGGATTTGAAGGTTTCAACAGGTTCGTATGATGATATTGGACTTGGGCATATGTCCGGATCTGCTTTTCGATGATCCGGGAGCGTTTCAGCGCCTATTGTGGAAATTAGCATTTAGGGATAATTTCATAAAGTTTGGGTTGAAGTACATTTTAGTGTTATCGATGTCTGTTTGGGATTTCGAGTATAGAAATAGCTCCGTATGGTGATTCTGGTATTGGGGGCGCGTCCAGAAGTGGATTCGGAGGCCTGTAAGTTGATCGGCTCCAACCCTATACCAATATAAAATGGCAAAGAGTGGTCGATGCAGCTTTTACCCGAAATGTCGGGATCGATATCCCCAAGGAGATAATATTGGTTGGGAGTTGGGTTTCTATCCAATCTAGCTATGCGTGTTGCTCTTAATTGCACTTCTAACCATGTTTGGATTTGTTTCTATTCTACTTTTAATGCTACTAATTGCTGAAAGTAATCTAAGTACAATATTTTAGTAGGATTTTTCTCAATTGATAAAAAGCACTAGGGAAGTGACATACACCTAGGCGAGTATCTAATGGGGTCCAGAATTTAGGACAAACTTGTTATATTTGGGATCATGATATAACCTTTACACATAGTTACTCACTCTATACCTCTCGGTAGTATGAGTGACTTTTCCCTAATTGGCTTTCTCAAGCCCAATTCGGTGTTCAAACAATGCAAGCAAAATTGGCTCAAGTCGGGTATTACTATCTCTAGGTTTAACCCTTTAATTGGGGCTATCAATCTCTTGAATGGACCCCAATTCCTTGTTAGCCTGAATTTAGACTTAGTCTCTCTTTCTCAAGAAGAGTCTAAGTCATAAAGGCACAAATTAGTATTTGCAACCACCAATTCAACAATTAAAGCATGCATCAAGCTAAATATCATTAACCCATAAACAATTAAGCCCTAAAATTGAAGACCCATTAAATACCCGCACTAGGGTTGGGTCACAACCCTAGCTAATGGGTTTAGCTACTCATAATCAAGGTAGAAATCAAATATGGAGATGAAATGTAAGCCATAAAAGTTAATTACAAGAATAAAATCTAAGATTAATAGCTAAAGCTGCTCTAAAATTACTCTAAGTAGTAAAATACGGCTGTTCACGAGCTCCTCAGACAAAAGATAACCTAAAAATGTGAAAAAGATCTATTTAAACACAGCTAAAATTACTGGACAAAAATAGCCCTATGAAGGTTACGCTAACAGCAAAATAAAGAGCGCCTCAGCGTAAGGGCTTCTGTGGCCGCTCAAAACAAGCGTGGATCGTATTTCTTCACTTTTGTGCTTGGTTTGGACTTGATTTCGCAGACAGCGTAAAAGTTACAACCTCAGCGTTAGCCTCAGCCGCGGCCGCGCAATTTGGACGTAGACTAATAAGTTAGGATTTTAACATGTTTTATGCCCCTACTTGCCTATGCTTTGGTTATAAATTGCTACAAAATAGTCCCGAAATGCTCACAAGTTGTGCTTGATTGCAAGTTTGACCGACAAAGTGACGAAAGTCAAATATCGGCTCGAAAAGGAGTGAAACCTGCTCAAGTGTCAAAGACTAAGGAAGTTGAGGAAAAGAGGACCTAGTGCGGACCGCGCAACTGTGAACGCGGCCGCACTAGGAGGTTCAGAGGATGGCAGATTCAAGGGGAAGGCTACGCGGTCCGCGGTAAGGCTCCGCGGCCGCGCTACTCTTTTACGCGGTCCGCGGAGCAGAGATTCAGAGAGCCAAAAATTTAGCCACTGCCAAGCAAAGCGGTCCGCGTTCATTTCTGCGCGGCCGCGCCAATTTCCACCGCGGCCGTGCTAACTTCCACCGCGACTGCGCTACATTTTCACGTGGTCCGCGGTCCTCAACTTCAAAGAAGCAGAAACCAAGAGTTCAAGAGCCCGTGCGGCCGCGGTCATGTTTGCGCGGTCCGCGCTGACCCCGCAAGGGTATTTTTGTCCAGTTTTTCCAGCCCAGTATAAATAGGATCTTTTTCCATTTTTAGGTCAAGTTTTATTTTTCTGAAGCTGCTGAGCTCGTGAGACCGAATAGTTTAGCCATTTTTGGCACTTTTGCTCTTCAATATTGTATTTTCTTCCTAGCAATTAATTAATATGTTTACTCCTTCATCTATTTCTATAATTTTTGCATCTAGCATGAGTAGCTAAACTCACTAGCTAGGGTTGTGGCTCAACCTTAGTGTGGATAATTGATAGGTGTTGCCATCTAAGGTTAGATTGATATTGGGTGTTTGTCATTGGGGTTAATTTTAGGTTTTAATTAAGGATTGGTGGTTGCAAACACTGATTCTAGCTTGGTGGGTTTAACTCTTCTTGAGAAAGAGAGTCTATGACCCCAAAATTGACCCAACAAGGAATTGGGATGGACCCATGAGAAATGGTAGTCCCAATTAACGGGTTAAATCTCGAGAGAGTAATCACCCTACCTGAACCCTAGTTGCTTGGTCTAATTGGCCTACCCAATTGGTCTCGAGAGAGTCAATTGGGCAAAGTCACTCTCTCCACCGAGAGGTGTGAGAGTGGGTACAGTTGTGCAACTGTTATAGCATAAGCCCCAAATATGTCAATCTATCCTTAGTAGCATCTACTCGTTAATTAGCCACCTAGGCAATGCCACGACCCTAGTGCCTTTCTCTATATTAAATACAACTTAGCAATATTCCCGTAGCATAATTTAGTTCTAAACATTAGTCTTATAATAGTAGATATAAAAATCAAAACCAAAGATGTTTGAAGTGATATTAGAAGCACAACCGCATCATTAGTCTAGACAGATACTACAACTCCACTACTAGCTCCCTGTGGAAATTCGATCCCGAACCACTATTCGGGTAAAAGCTATTGCGACCCGCTCTTCCTAGTTTAGTGTAGTGTCGAGTCGGCAGCGATCACTTTTTGGCGCCGTTGCCGGGGAGCTTACGGTGTTGACTATCTGTTTGGTTAGTTTTGTGTTTTGCTTCTCTTTCCTTCTTGTTTACTAATTTTGTTTGTGTCGATTACTCAGGTACTATGGCTTTAAATGGAAACGACCCTCTTGGAAACGTGCTCGCGGGGGAGGAGGTAGAGGATATTGGAGATGAGGAGGTACCTTTTGTACCTCCCGGGCCAAGAAGAGGCCGCCAGGCCAATATAAATGACAACGTTCCAGACCCTCCTCCGCCACCTGTAAGAGCGGTTCCTCGGGTGCTGCCAAATCAAGGATATGCAAATGCCATTGTTCCTCCCCGAATCCGGGTGGGGAACTTTCAAATCACAAAAGTTATGTTGACCTTGCTCGAGCAAAGAGGGTATTTTATGGGCGCCTCCGACCAAAATGCCTACAAGCACTTGAAGGGGTTCGTAGATACTTGTTGGGGGAGCAAGCAAACAAACGTGTCCGAGGATGCGTTGAGATTGAGGCTTTTCCCATTCTCTCTTCGGGGTAAAGCGTTGGATTGGTTAGAAAGGCTCCCTAATCATTCTATAACCACATGGGATGAATTGGCGGACAAATTTATTGCCAAGCTCTTTTCTCCAAGTCATATGGAAGCTCTTCGGGATGAAATTCTAGCTTTCAAGCAAATGCCAACGGAACCTTTGCACGAGATATGGGAACGATATAGAACAATGGTGAAGGAGTGCCCTAATAACGACATGACCGAGGCAATGATCCATCAGACTTTTTATAGGGGCATCAACACCACGAATCAGTGCATTGTGAACCAATTAGCCGGTGGGAACTTTATGAAACTCTCTTACCAAGAAGCTTGTGATGTACTTGATGAAATGGCCGACACTTCTTCGGCATGGCAAAGCCAAGCAAATGTACCCCAAGGTGACCCCACAGTAATCCATTTGCACAAGGAATTGAATGATCATGGCCAAGCTATTGTCGAGCTTACAACAACAATGAATCAGCTGGCGAAGGCGCAATTGCAACAAGTTCAAAACCCACGCCAAGTCAATGCAATGGAAAGTGTTTCTATGCTAAAAAGGAGGCAAAGAGGGCAACAACAACCTCAAGGTAATGGTGAGCAATTTGACAACAACAATGATGGTGGTGGTTATTCGAATGAGTGCTATGATGATCAAAGTGAGGAATGTCAATATGTCAATAATTTCCAAGGGAATAGAGGAAATCAAGGGAATCAACAATGGCGTCCCCAAGGCAATTGGGCAATCAACAAGGCGGTGGTAATTGGAACAACAATAACCAACAATAAGGCGGTAGCAATTGGAACAACAACAATCAAAACAACAATTGGGGTAATCAAGGCAATTGCAACGGGAACAACAATAATTGGAGCACCAACAATAACAATCAAGGAGGGTGGAATAATGGTGGCAGGGGGCAAGGCTTTCAAAGGCCCCCATGTTCCAACAACCAAACAATCCACCCCCTTTCAGTCGCAAGGTTCTAGTTCTTCCGGAAGTGATATGGGGCGGATAGAGATGATGTTCGAGCAGATGATGAAAAAGAACCAAGACTCTGATGCACAATTGGCTCCGCATAACACATCTATCCGGAACCTAGAAGTACAAATAGGCCAAATTTCTCAAGCTTTGAATACCCGACCTAAGGGTGCGCTACCAAGTGACACGGTAGTGAACCCGAAGGGGGGTAACAATCATGTAATGGCAGCCATAACTAGAAGTGGAAGAGGCGGTGAAATGCCGGCCTCAAATGAAAATCGAGTTGTGAATGATGATATTGAGCTCCAAGAAGATGTGGATCCTTTGATTGTTGAAGATGTGGTTGAGACACATGTGAACAAGGAAGTGAGGATAGATATTAATGAGGCCGAGGTGGAAACTCAAGAGGCCATGAACCCGTCTAGGGAGCACATAATTGACATGCCAGAGCCCATGGTGCCAAAAGCCAAGGCACCTTTGCCTAGACCACCTCCACCTTATCCTCAGCGGTTAGCAAAGCAAAAGAGTGACAATCAGTTCAAGAAGTTCATAGATATGATGAAAAGCCTTACAATCAATGTGCCTTTGGTGGAGGCACTTGAACAAATGCCGGGCTATGCAAAGTTCATGAAGGATTTGGTCACAAAGAAGCGTTCCATGGATTGCTAAACAATAAAGATGACACACCAAGTTAGTGCGATAGTGCATTCTATGGCCCCGAAACTTGAAGACCCTGGAGCTTTTACTATTCCTTGCACTATCGGTAGTGCGGAGTTTGCTAAGGCCCTTTGTGACTTGGGGGATAGCATTAATTTGATGCCATATTCAGTCTTCAAGACTTTTGGAATTGGCAACCTAGGCCAACCTCGATGAGGCTTCAAATGGCGGACCGGTCGATGAAGCGACCTTTGGGTATAATTGATGACGTTCTTGTTCGGGTGGAAAAATTCATATTGCCGGCCAATTTTGCCATATTGGATTGTGAAGTGGATTTTGAAGTGCCGATTATTCTTGGGAGACCTTTCCTAGCTACGGGGAAGGCTTTGGTTGATGTTGAAGCATGTGAATTGACATTCAGAGTGGGAGATGAGAAGGTGGTATTCCATGTTTGCAAATCAATGAGACAACCCAATAGCACGGAAGTGTGTTCACTTGTGGACATTGTCACATCTGTGATAGTGGATGACACAAGTTCCATGATAAATGTTGAAGATCCTCTTGAGGCCGTACTTCTTGATATGGATGTCGATGATGATGCTAGCAGAATGGAGTCCGTGAATGCATTGCATGGTATGGGTTCATATTCATATGAGCCTAGGAAGTTATCTTTGGATCTTGAAAACCGCAAAACTCCACCAACTAAGCCATCCATTGAGGAGCCACCGGTGTTGGAGTTGAAGCCACTTCCTCCACACCTCAGGTATGAATTTTTGGGATCTAATTCAACTCTTCTAGTTATTCTTTCTTCTTGCCTTACTAACTTGTAGGTTGAGGCCACTTTGGAGGTGCTTCAAAGGCGAAAAAGGGCAATAGGATGGACTCTGGCAGACATTAGGGGAATAAGCCCCGCATTTTGCATGCATAAGATCATTTTGGAGGAGGATGCAAGGTCGTCCCTTGAACATCAAAGAAGACTCAATGAGGAGATGCAAGAAGTGGTAAAGAAAAAGGTTATCAAGTGGCTTGACGCCGGTGTGGTTTATCCAATCTCCGATAGCTCGTGGACTTCTCCGGTCCAATGTGTGCCAAATAAAGGAGGGATGACGGTGGTGACCAATGACAACAATGAGCTTATTCCCACTCGAACCATTACCGGGTGGAGAGTTTGCATGGACTACCAGAAACTCAACAAGGTAACCCGCAAGGATCATTTTCCCTTGCCATTCCTTGACCAAATGCTTGATCGTCTTGCGGGGAGAGCATTCTATTGTTTCTTGGATGGGTACTTGGGCTACAATCAAATCTTAATTGCCTCGAAGGACCAAGAGAAGACTACTTTTACATGCCCCTATGTTACATTTGCTTTCTCCCGGATGCCATTCGGGTTGTGCAATGCTCCGGCGACCTTCCAACGTTGCATGATGGCTATTTTCACTGATATGGTGGAGTGACATATTGGAGGTCTTTATGGATGACTTCAGTATGGTTGGTGACTCTTTTGAAGAATGCTTGGTAAATTTGGATAGAGTCTTGGCTCGTTGTGAAGAAACTAGCCTAGTTCTCAATTGGGAAAAATGCCATTTTATGGTTGAAGAAGGTATAGTGTTGGGCCACAAGATTTCAAAACATGGGATTGAGGTAGATAAGGCGAAAATTGAGGTGATTTCAAGGCTTCCTCCCCCTACTTCTGTCAAAGGGGTGAGGAGTTTTCTTGGGCATGCCGGGTTTTACCGGCGGTTTATCAAAGATTTCTCGAAGGTTGTGAATCCACTTTGCAAACTGCTAGAGAAAGATGCCAAGTTTGTTTTTGATGAAAAATGCATGGAGGCCTTTGAACTCTTAAAGCACAAGTTGACCACTACCCCTATCATAACCGCACCTCATTGGAGTTTGCCCTTTGAACTAATGTGTGATGCTAGTGATGTTGCAGTGGGGGCGGTGTTGGGTCAACGGGTTAACAAAATGTTCCATCCCGTGTATTATGCAAGTAAGACTATGAATGAAGCTCAACAGAATTACACGGTGACGGAGAAGGAGTTATTGGCCATTGTATTTGCCATGGAGAAATTTCGGCCCTATCTTATGGGGGCCAAGGTGATTGTGCACACGGACCATGCCGCTCTTAGGTATTTGATGACCAAGAAGGATTCCAAGGCAAGATTGATGAGATGGGTGTTACTTCTTCAAGAATTTGACTTAGAAATAGTGGACCGGAAGGGAAGTGAGAACCAAGTTGCGGACCATTTGTCCCGGTTGGAGGAAGAAGGGAGGCCATGTGACGGCCTTGAGATAAATGATACATTCCCCGACGAGCAACTTCTTTCTGTGTCAATGTGTGACATGCCATGGTTCGCGGACATCGCCAACTTCATTGTGACCGGAATTGTCCCGTGTGAGCTCTCTTCCAACCAAAAGAAGAAACTCAAACGGGATAGTTTGGATTTTTATTGGGATGATCCGTACTTGTTTAAAATTTGCACGGATGGTGTGATTAGAAGATGTGTCCCGGAAGGTGAACAATTGAGCATATTGGAGGCTTGTCACTCCTCCCCCTATGGTGGCCATCATGGAGGGGTGAGGACGGCTTCAAAGGTCTTGAGTTGCGGTTTCTATTGGCCAACCTTGTGTAAAGATGCTAGTGACTTGGTAAAGAGATGTGATGTATGCCATAGGGCCGGCGGAATTTCAAAAAGGGATGAGATTCCTCTCAATACGATTCTCGAGGTGGATATTTTTGATGTTTGGGGCATCGATTTCATGGGTCCTTTCGTGAGCTCTTGTGGGAACACTTATATTCTCGTGGCGGTGGACTATGTCTCAAAGTGGGTGGAAGCCGTGGCTTTACCCAACAATGAAGCCCGAAGTGTTGTGGCATTCTTGAAAAAGTGTATCTTCACAAGGTTTGGTACCCCTCGTGCTATCATTAGTGATGGGGGGTCTCACTTTTGCAACAAGGCTTTCGACTCATTGCTTGCTAAGTATGGAGTAAATCACAAAGTGACCACTCCCTATCATCCTCAAGCTAGTGGTCAAGTGGAAGTGTCCAACCGAGAAATAAAGAGTATCTTGTCCAAGACGGTAAATGCTAATAGGATCGATTGGTCGAAAAAGTTGGATGACGCTTTATGGGCTTATCGGATGGCTTACAAGACCCCAATTGGTATGTCCCCGTACCGGTTGGTGTTTGGGAAAGCTTTCCATCTTCCGGTGGAATTGGAGCACAAAGCTATGTGGGCCTTGAGAAAGTTGAACTTGGAATGGGATGTTGCGGCAAATCTCCGTGTTGAGCAACTTAATGAGCTTGATGAGTTTCGATTTCTTGCCTACTCCAGCTCATCCTTGTATAAGGACAATATGAAGTATCTTCATGACAAATATGCTCGGGGAAAGGAATTCAAGGTTGGTGATATGGTTCTTCTTTTCAACTCCCGGTTGAGGTTATTTCCCGGAAAGCTCAAGTCAAAGTGGAGTGGGCCATTTAAAGTTGTATGTGTGACTCCGTTTGGTGCTCTTGATCTAAAGAACAAGAATGGTGAAGTTTTCTGGGTCAATGGGCATCGTGTCAAGCATTATTTGGGGAAGTTTGATGACAGCCACGTGGTGGCACTCATTCATTTGAAGTGATGTGATGGTAACATGCGTCGTGCCGCGACGTTAAATCAGGTGCTTCTTGGGAGGCAACCCATGTCTTTTTCTTTATCTTTGATTTTCTTTGTAGCTTAGGATTTTTTTGAGCTAATTGTTTGTGAGATGTTGCAGGGATTGTGTTGAAGCAGTGCAAAACAAAGGAAAAACACTGGTAGTCTCTGAAGTTGCCAGTGCGGACCGCGGTGCACTTTTGTGCGATCCGCGCTGGCATGTTAAAAATGCATGCTCTCTGAAGTTTTCCACCGCGGCTGCGGTCAAATTTGTGCGGTCCGTGTGGACCTTCGCGTCCGCGGTACACTTTAACGCGGTCGCGCAAGGTTGCCTTCTGAAACTTCGGATTTTAAACCCAGCGCGGTCCGCGGTCGCTTTTGTGCGGCCGCGTTGGTAGGTGAGTGTGGGGCCCCCAATTCTTCTATAAATAGGGCCCAAGGGTTTCATTTTACCCTTTTCGCACTTTGACCACCCTAAGCTTTAGTATACTGTTCATCCTCTTTTCAGACCTTTTTTCTGACTTGCTTGGACTACTTGCACTCATTCTTCACAGACTTGGTAACATTTCATGCATTTGTAATTAATTAATTTCTTATTTTCATATTTTTTATGGCTCGCCCAGTAGTGATTTTGTGATTGAAAGGTAATAGTCTCCAGCGCGGCCGCATTCATGTTTGTGCGGTCCGCGCTAGCCCACCGCGGCCGCGCTGCATTTGTGTGCGGACTGCGGTGGGAGATTCAGAGAGTGTTAATTCTGGGCATTTGCCCAGCGCGGACCGCGGTCAAGTTTGTGCGGTCCGCGGTGCCTCTAACGCGGCCGCACTCCATGTTTGTGCGGTCCGCGGTGCTAGGTTCTGCAATCTTTTCTGCTGCTGTGTATTGATATTATCTCTGCAATCTAATTGATTCACCTGTTTCACTGCATATGCTTAAACTAACAATGTTAGATGCTTATCTTTGTAGATAATGGTAAAACAAAGGGGCGCCAAACAATCACAACAACCCGGGAGAGGTGGTTCCTCCCGAGGGGGTAAGGGAAAGCGAATTGCAAAACTCACTCCCCAGGCTCGGGAGAACATCAAAAAGACCCGGAAATTGATAAGAGCCGCTGACAAGGCTACTTCACATTCATCGGGGAGTGAGTATGTGCCCTCAAAAGATATCTCCTCCGATTCAGTCCCAACGCATATAACTGACCCTCTCCACCTAGCTGACACCCCTTCACCATCACCCACCTCCAAAAGACCAGTGACCGTAGTCTCGGATTCTTCTGACGAGTCCGCAGCCGGTAGTGAGCAATACTCCACCTCCCCCACAGCCTCATTATCTGGGGAGAGCGCAGGCAAAGATGAGGGAGGTGAACCTCAAATTGGGGGTATTGAACGATCTAGACAATCGGAAGTTTGGGAGGATCGATTTGTCAGTCAAGTGGTATTTCACAAGTTTAGGGAATGGTGGACGTTGAGGAAGTTCCGAAGAGTTATTGACACTGACCTTTTACCCCACAACCCGAACGTGCAGAGAGAGTTCAGAACAAGATGGGGCTGGGAGTTCTTCATGGAGAGGTGCATCGATGCTAACGAGCACATGGTCAGGGAGTTCTACTCCAATGTAGCTCACATAGTCAAGGATACCAAGGTGACCAAAGTTAGAAACAAAATAGTGTTGTTTGATGGGAGATCCCTAAATGAGTATTTGGGGTTCCGTGATGAAAATGAGTCCCTTTATTTGGCAAAGTTGGCAATGGGAGAGGAAGTCCGCCCGTGGTTGGCCCAGTACTTGGCAATCCCAGGTACAGTGCCAGAGTGGTTGCAAGTAGGGAAGAAAATATTCAGGAACACATTCAACTTTGAGGCTCGAGGGTGGTTGACATTTGTATGCAGTCGGCTTGACCCTTCTACTCATGACCAGACAATTCCACTCACCCGAGCAGTTCTGGTTGCATCTATTATGGCTGGGTACCCTATCAACGTGGGCAATGTGATGTCCCATGTGATTTCTGTGGTGGGGCAAGAGCATGATAGGAATTATCCTTTTCCCAACACCCTATCATTGTATTTCCGGGATCTGGAGGTGGAGAAGAGGAGATATGATGTCAAGACCAAGCCTGTGGCTCCTTACTCTTGGTACAGTATGCAGGGTCCGGACAACCCTAAATCCAAGAACTACAAGCCACCCTCCTCTGCCCCAACTGGCCAGTCTGAGGAGCCAGTTGCGGTAGAGCCTTCTACCGAGCCTTCTGTCATACCTGCTGCTAATACAGTTGAGGACTTGCCTCTAGGACCTTCTTCTTCTGCTGGTCCCAGTACTTCAGCTGGCCCGAGAGGGCCATCTTCCAGTACTCATCCATTAACTGCCCATTAGTTGAGTCAGACTTTGGCTAGCCTGAACAACTGGATGTCAGCTGCGACATCCAAGTTGTCCACCTTGTCTTCCACTATTCAGACCTAGGCAGCACCTCAGCCAGCTCAGATCCCTCAGTCCATTGAGGATACTTTGAAGAAGCTCCAGGAGAACCAGGAAAAGATTTTGAAGACTCAAGCTACCCTATCTGCAGTAGTGGAGTCACATGGCAAGGCTCTGAAGGAGCTTGCCAAGGAGCACAGAAAGATGCGGAGCTCATGGGCTTCAAAAGAGTATGTGAAAGAGCTGCGGAAAGATGTGGACAAGCTATTGGCAGATCATATGCCTTTAGATTTGTTATTTGGGGATCCAGCCCCTCCAGCAGCAGCGCCAGTGCCACAGCCAGAGCAGGAGCAGGTACCCAAGCAGCCTAGGAAGAAAAGGAAGCTCCCCAGCACAGCGGATGCAGTTATTGAGGTGGCAGTCCCACAGGAGGCCTCCTCCACTTTGCCTCAGATGCACCAGTCATAAGCCGGTCCAGGAGCAGGCTCCAGTCCCAGCAGTTGAGAAGCAGGAGGCCGGGAGCCAGTCTGAGGCTCCCGCACATACGGAGGACTTGGGGACCACAGATAACCCCATGCAGACGGACCTGGCTTAGGGAGCCCTAATATCCTTTCTTCTGATTTGTTATTGATGCTTAGTTTGATAGTTGGCATTGGGGACAATTCCAGCTTTTATTCGTGGGGGTGCGCCCTACTTTTTTAATGACTATCTGGATGACTGTACATATTTGACTCAGTTTTTTTTTATTCCTTTTTGTTGATTTTCTATTTGGTATGTATATAACTTTACCTTCAGTACTTTTTATCTTCTATTTTGGTTTGTATATAAAGTTAAGTTACATTTTGTATATATTCATCCCCGTTTGTATATTCTAATCCCGTATTGTAAATATTCATTCTATTTTCTATTTTCGCAAAATTTTTTCGTTTTTAGCTTTATAGTTAGGCTCGTAGCCTCTTGTTTTATTTTTGACGCTTTGCCCTTGGTTTTCTTAAGGCCACGGTTCTTTCCAAGGGTGGAGTTTTGTGTGAACCGGGTGGCTCTTCCCGATGATGGATGGAGTGACTACCTTCTTAAGGGTTTGAGTTTGTTTCTTTGATTTTTGTTTTGTTTTTGATAGTTGTAGTTAAGGGTACCTCAAGCAAAGCTTCACTTGGGCCTAACACATTTGCCTTTGATCCCATGGTCAAAGACATAATGTTGTGTTTAGGATGGTGAAAGTCGTGGCCTTGAGATTCTTGCGTTGACCAAACAATCATCATGTGGTCTTTTCGGACCATTGTGTGCTTAAATCGTAACTAAGGTCGATGTGGGCCCTCGACTCGATGTCTTTAGCAATCCCCTAGCGTGTGTGGTGAGGAATCGAATTGTGAGTCCAAGTCCCGAGCCAATGGTCTAGAACTTGCCCTGAATGTTTGTTGAGGCGAAATCCTAGGTTAAATTCGACTTGAGAAGTGATTATAGGCGCTCCTTGATCCGAATTTTAAGTTGAACAATTTCATAGCCTACCAAAACAGATGATCCCTAGTTAACCCTTTTGAGCCTTAAACTTTTTCTTTCAAGAACCAATGCTACAAGCCTATACCCGTTCTAAATGATTAATCTCTCTTGGCACCCAAATCTTCCCTTGAGTAATGGCAAATGTCTAAGTTTGGGGGGAGAGACAAGAAAGGAATTAAAGTGGTCGAAAGGTACAAAAGCAAAAGAAAAAGGAAGGCAATGAAAAAGCAAGAAAATAAAAGACAAAAAGAAAGTCCAAAGTGAACAAGAATAAAAAGGGATTCAAAGAAAACAAAAGTGACAAGAAAAAGGTGTGGAAAAAGTAGAAAAGGAGAAATGTTTTGAATTGCATAAGAAAGAGTGACAATGTGTCTCTCTAACCCCTTGTGAAGAAGTGAAATACTCAAAAGAGTCAAGAGAATTGTGCCATAATGAATCAAAAGAAGTGCTTAAGGGAAGATTGAACCCACTTGAATAAAAACATGTCCTACCCTTACCCAAAAGCCTTCATATTGGCTCCACAAAAGCCCTATAAGATCTTGAGTTGAAGGAAACCTACATTAGTGGATACTTACATAAGGGGCAAGCATATGGTACCTAGAGCCAGATTTGTGACCTTCTTCTTGAGAGAGATGAGTGAAACTCCATCAACCGCGATTTGTGTGTTAGTACTCTAAAAGGTGAGGTTCGCTTAGGGAAAGTTGAGGATGTGTGAGTTTGGGTTCCACAATGACCAAAGTAATTGAGATAAGTTCTTTGATGAAATGTGTCAACTCTTGATGCTCTTGTGTCACACTTGATCCATGGTTTTTCAAAAGTTAAATGTGTTAATGATGCATTCGTATTGTGGGCAATTGTTAGTCCCAATTGATGCTTGTTGAGGTTGCATTAGGGGAGCTGGAATTACTTGGATTTTCCTTTAAGGGGTGAGTCTTATTTTGTTTGCTTGAGGACAAGAAAAGGCTTAAGTTTGGGGGAGTTGATAAGTTAGGATTTTAACGTGTTTTATGCCCCTACTTGCCTATGCTTTGGTTATAAATTGCTACAAAATAGTCCCAAAATGCTCAGAAGTTGTGCTTGATTGCAGGTTTGATCGACAAAGCGACGAAAGTCAAATATCGGCTCGAAAAGGAGTGAAACCTGCTCAAGTGTCAAAGACTAAGGAAGTTGAGGAAAAGAGGACCTAGTGCGGACCGCGCAACTGTGAACGCGGCCGCACTAGGAGGTTCAGAGGATGGCACATTCAAGGGGAAGGCTACGCGGCCGCGGTTATTTCCACGCGGTCTGTGGTAAGGCTCCGCGGCCGCGCTACTCTTTTACGCGGTCCGCGGAGCAGAGATTCAGAGAGCCAAAAATTTAGCCACTGCCAAGCAAAGCGGCCCGCGTTCATTTCTGCGCGGCCGCGCCAACTTCCACTGCGGCCGCGCTAACTTCCACCGCGGCCGCGCTACATTTTCACGCGGTCCGTGGTCCTCAACTTCAGAGAAGCAGAAACCAAGAGTTCAAGAGCCAGTGCGGCCGCGGTCATGTTTGCGCGGTCCGCGCTAACCCCACAGGGGTATTTTTGTCTGGTTTTTCCAGCCCAGTATAAATAGGACCTTTTTCCATTTTTAGGTCAAGTTTTATTTTTCTGAAGCTGCTGAGCTCGTGAGACCGAATAATTTAGCCATTTTTGGCACTTTTGCTCTTCAATATTGTATTTTCTTCCTAGCAATTAATTAATATGTTTACTCCTTCATCTATTTCTTTAATTTTTGCATCTAGCATGAGTAGCTAAACTCACTATCTAGGGTTGAGCTGTGGGTAATTGATGGGTGTTGCCATCTAAGGTTAGATTGATATTGGGTGTTTGTTATTTGGGTTAATTTTAGGTTTTAATTAAGGATTGGTGGTTGCAAACACTGATTCTAGCTTGGTGGGTTTAACTCTTCTTGAGAAAGAGAGTCTATGACCCCAAATTGACCTAACAAGGAATTGGATGGACCCATGAGAAATGGTAGTCCCGATTAACGGGTTAAATCTCGAGAGAGTAATCACCCTACTTGAACCCTAGTTGCTTGGTCTAATTAGCCTACCCAATTGGTCTCGAGAGAGTCAATTGGGCAAAATCACTCTCTCTACCGAGAGGTGTGAGAGTGGGTACAATTGTGCAACGATTATAGCATAAGCCCCAAATATGTCAATCTATCCTTAGTAGCATCTAGCCGTTAATTAGCCACCTAGGCAATGCCACGACCCTAGTGCCTTTCTCTATATTAAATACAACTAAGCAATATTCCCGTAGCATAATTTAGTTCTAAACATTAGTCTTATAATAGTAGATATAAAAATCAAAACCAAAGATGTTTGAAGCGATATTAGAAGCACAACCGCATCACTAGTCTAGACAGATACTACAACTCCACTACTAGCTCCCTGTGGAAATTCGATCCCGAACCACTATTCGGGTAAAAGCTATTGCGACCCGCTCTTCCTACCTTAGTGTAGTGTCGAGTCGGCAGCGATCACAGACCGCGCTCCTCAATTAGTCTCACTTTGCAGGGTCTCTGAATCTTCTTTGCCGCTCTTAGCGGAAATACCACCACGGTCGCATTAGGTTTTCCGCGGCCGCACTTTTTTATCGCGGTCAGCGGTCTCTGTTGCACTCAAAACACCTTCTCTGAACCTCGATTCCGCGGACCGCGTAATTGTGGCCGCTTCAGCGATGTTTCTTCCGCGGCTGCTCTTTTCCTTCGTGGTCAGCGCTTTTATCTCAGCTTTGAACTTCTGTAGTTTTAACTCCTCCATGAGTTGATTATGGCTTTCTTGCCTCAATTTGACCAAACCCTGCAGACAAGTACAATAAGTCAGTTTTCGAGAATATTTTTACACATTTTTTATCCAAAACTTAAGCAAAAGAGAGCATAAGATAGGCTAAAATCCATAGTTATCAACTCCCCCAAACTTAAGCTTTTGCTTGTCCTCAAGCAAACAAAGTAATTCCCACCTCCTCAAGATAAAAGAAAGGAAATTTTCAACTGTCCTAAGGTGACTTCATCAAGCATCAATTGGGACTAGCAATTACCCTCAACTCAAATCTATTATTAACAACACACAACCTTTTTAGTACAATAGCCCTAGTAAAAGCATCAAGAGTTGACTTAACTCATCAAGGAAACTCTTTCTACTACATAGGTCATTATGGAACCCAAACTCTTACTCCTCTACTCTCCATAAGCAAACCTCACTTTAGATTGTAGCACTCAGAACAAGGATTGTGGAAAAGAACGCTCATCTCTCTCAAAGGAAGGTCACAAGTCCGGCTCTATGTACCATAAGCTTGCCCCTTATGTCAATCACCACTAATTTAAGCTCACTCAACTCGAAATCATATATGGCTTTTGCGGGAATGTGATGAAGGCTTTTGGTTCAAGGTCGGATATATCAGTCTATGAAGGTTTTATCTTTCCTTAAGTACTTCATTTTCTCATTTCAGCTCATACTTTCTTGACTCTTTGAGTCATTTTCTTCTTCCTTAGGGGACTAGAGAGACACACTGTCACTCTTTCTTATTCATTTCAATCCTTTTTCTCCTTTCTAATCATTCCAAGCCTTTCATCATTGCTTTTATTGGATCCCTTCATTTTTCTATATTATTCACTTTCTTTTTGACTTTTTGGCTTTTCTTTCTTTTTTTTCTTTTTTTTTCTTCTTTTTGCCCTCCCTTTTCTTCATTTTGTACCTTTTATCACTTTTGCATTCCTCGTCACTCCCCCCCAAACTTATGCTTTCGCCAATTGTGCTAAGGAAAGATCGGGTGCCAAGAGAGGGTCATTTTAGAACGGACAAAGGCTTGTATCATGGTTATTGAAAGAACAAGGGCTTCAGCTCAACGGGGTAGGGATATCATATTTGGTGGGCTATGGATGCTTTCAAGTTTCAATTTGGATCAAGGAGAGCCTATAATCATTTCTCAAGTCGAGCTACACTTAGAATTTCGCCTCGACAAACATTCAGGGCAAGTTCTAGACTTATTGGCACGGGACTTGGACTTGCAAATCAATACCTCACCTCACAAGCTGTTTGATTGCTAAAGAGACATAGAGTCGAGGACCGACAACAACCCTAGCTAAGATTGAGCAACACAAATGGCTCTGAGAAGCCACTCGATGATTGTTTAGTCAACACAAGAGTCTAAAGGTCACAACTAGCACCATTCCTTGCAAATCAATTTGTTTCTAACCATAAGGTCAAAGGTAAATGTGCTAGGCCCAAGTGAACTTTGCCTGAGTCACATTTATTCATTATTACTATTTACACAAAAAACATAAAGAAAAGTGGATTCAAACCCTTAAGAAGGTTGTCATGCCATCCATCATCGGGAAGAGCCACCCGGTTCACACAAATTCCACCTTTGGAAAGAACCGTGGCATTAAGAAAAACAAAGGCTTATTGATCACGAAAACCTGTGAAAGTAAGAAGCTACAAACTGAAAAAGAAACTACTAAATGAAATAAGAAGTTATGCTATTAAGGAAAATTGCAAAAGAAGTTAAAAAGTAAAATACGGAAAGTAAACTGAATATGTACAATAGGGGATTGAGACGAATATACATAAAAGGGGAATGAATATATACATCGAAAAGTAACTTTATATACATACCAAAAGTAAAAAGTATGAGAATAACGGAAAATAGTATCAAGGTTATTACAAATATCCAAATCATCATCAAAATAGGCCACCCACCCCCACCCCCCAAATAAAAAGTAGCATTGTCCTCAATGCTATCAGTAAAAATAGAATAGGGGAAGGGTAGAGAGTAAAGAAAACTCCCTATGATGCCTCTGTCTACATGGGGTCACTGGCTGGGTCCTGTGGTTGGCCTGAGTCACCTCCCTTGGGGTCCTCCAGCTCAATCTCCAAATCCTCAGTCTGGGGATCACCCCTCTCCTCATGGGATCTCTTTCAGCTTCCTGCTCTGGTACCTGTGCTGCCTGAGTTGCTGGGACTGGCCCCTCCAAGAGTAAGTCCAATGGAATGTCTCCGGCTGATCTAATCTTCTCAACCTCCTTGCTCAGAAGCTTTACTGACTCCTTTGAGGCCCGAGTCTTCTTTAGCTTCTTTGTTTGTTTGCCCAGGTCCTTGATTGCTTTTCCTTGTGCCTCCAAAGCATCAATGATAAGCTTCTGGTTATCCAGGAGCTTCTTCTGGTTGTCCAGAAGCTCCTTTAGAGATTCCTCCACTGAAGCGGGCACTTGAGACTATGCTGGAACTGACTGAGCTGCCACTATGCTGGATAGGACAGACAGCTTAGATGTAGCTGTCAGCATCCAACTGTTGATGTTGGAAAGAGTCTGATTAACCCTCAGTGCAGTGAGAGGGTATGCTGATGAAGAAGGCAATGAAGAAGGCATAGAAGTAGATGGTCCGGAATGAGGATGTGGCATGGCAGTGGAAGGCTCAGAACCAGTGGCCACCACTGCTTGCTCTTCAGAATGGCAAGTGGAAGTGGTGGCTTTGCCCTTGGACTTGGGGTTGTCCGGACCCTGAAGGCTATACCATGAAAATGGCCTCTTTGGTTTCACTTTGGTGTCAAAATCTCTTCCTTCTACTTCCTTCCTCCAGGTACATAGTGAGGAAGTTTGGGAAAGGATATGAGCTCTCATTCTTTCCAACCACTCTAATAATCACCTTGTCCATAATATTCCTGACATTGATCGGGTACCCCGCCATGATAGCACCCACAATAAGAGCCCGGGAAAGCGGCATATCACTGTCATGTGTAGTAAGGTCTAACCGGCTGCACACAAAAGTAGACCACCCCTTTGCTTCGAAGCTCAAAGTGTTCCTATAAATTGGGGCCCAGGTGTCAGCCAAGCTGGAGTAGTCCCGGGAATAGAAATCACCGATGATAGCCAATGTCACACCTCCTTTTTTACACACCTACCCCGAAGGATAATGTATAAGGGAGTTTTTCCAATTAAAGTGACATTATTCGAATTGGGATTATTTATTTATTTCAGAGTCACCACTTGGGATAGGTTTGGCTTTTGGTGTCCCAAGTCACCGGTTTATCTTGAATCCCAAATCGAGGAAAATTTTGACTTCCCGAATGGAGTCTGCGAACCAAAAATTCTGAATAAGGAATTTTGTTGACCCGAGGGAAGGTGTTAGGCACCCCCGGATCCCGTGGTTCTAGCACGGTCGCTTAAACTATTATAATTGGCTAAAATCTGATTTTTATACATGTCATCCTATAGTGCAATTTTAAAATTATTTACCGCTTTTGATTAATTTTAAAGAAATTGAACGTTGTTTAAAACATGTTTTTGGATCACGTCACATGAAATGCACCCGGATCCGCGACACATTTTATTCAACGTTTTGGGATTTGGATTTGGGTCACATGAAATGCACACCCGAATTTAGGAAGATAAAATTATTAAAGAACGCTCCTAAAGCGACTAACGTGTTATTAACTTTGCGGGAGGCCATGAAAATTCGCTAAATGGCACGTCCCGAGTTCTAAATATTTTAATGTGAGTATTTAAAGAGGGCCACGCAATTTATGAATTTTGTTTGGCGCGGCGCACCTTGATTTATTTTAAAGGCCATCCTAAAAATGAACTATTATTCTCTATTGAGGCTCATTTCTAATCTAGAATGGGTCTAACATGGGAAGAGTCAATTGCTTGTGGTACAAAGCTAGGCCCAGCGCCTATAAACTAAAAGCCCAGTAGAAGGGAAGTATCACTTAATATAACAGCAGATTTGGGCTTAAGTTGTTCTTGGACCAGCACTATCCCTGTCTCATAGTAGTTTGACGTCCAAGCCCAAGGAAACCCAAATGTATTTAACTATGGCCTTTTTATGATTCAAACCCCATATACACATACAGACATATAGAATCAAGGAATTATAGAAAACCTGATCCAATAAGTTAATATGCTGGAAACATTAAATAACTCGAAACTCAATTTCATATTTATCTCCAATTATTAAGGCTGATTTTGCAGTAAACGTTGATTATGTAACCATGCATTAGATTCCTCAACTAACTGACTCTAAATAAAGCCAGTTTATACACAAGATGCAATTACTAGTATTCAAATGTAGCTACTAAACTCATAGTGTATAAGCAACATGCTCAGCAAACAATCAACTTCTATCTAGACCTAGGATTTCATCAAATAGCATTCAAACATACTGGGATAGTCTATGTAAATTGCATGACTAAAAGAAACTAACTAACAGGGATTATACACATGCTATTGTACTACATGAATTACACTAGGTTCTCACAATAGTTAAAATCAAATGTGCTTATACATTAACTCCAGGCAAGTAGATTCAGAAGATAGAAATAATAGAGTTTCGAATCCGAAAATAGTGCATAAGCTTCAACTCTTGTCTTCCATTTCATTTCTCAAATTCCAGAACAATCAACTGAGTTTACAGGATCAAGTACCTCGAACAGTCTTTGAACGAAAACCCTAGATCTAAAATTCGAAGGGTTCGACCTGGATTTGAATGGTTTTGGTTTGGGATTTGGGAAGAGGGGGTCGAGGAGGCCATGGGGTGTGATTTTGGCTGGATTTAGAGGAGTTAGGGTTTTGGCCGGAATTTTTTATTCGAGATTCGAAGGGCTAGGATGGGATTTGAAGGGAATGAAGGTCAGATTCGTGATGAGGAGAATGAGGAGGTGTTATGGTGTAAATTTGGTGGTTATTGGATGGTCGCCGTGGGGCGATTTCCGGCGGCGGTCTAGGGCGGAGCCGGTGGATGTCGTCTCTGATGAAAGTGGGGTGAGAGAGAGACAATTGATGGGTAGGGGGGTCCGACACTTAAATACCAAACATCCTAGTTAGTTCCGGACCGTTGGATTGATGAGATCCAACGGTCACGATTAAAGGGCTAACAAACGACGTCGTTTGGTCATCTGCTGGACCGGACTAGGTAATACAATTGGGCCTAGGTAGAATTCAAATGGATTTGAGGGGTTTGGGCTCGATTTTTGTTTAAAATAAGCCCAAAATCTGAAGTAAAAGAGACCCTCTTTATTTTCCTTTTCTCTTCAATTTTCCAACTTCTTTTAATTCTTTTTCTTTTGTTTATTTTTTCAAATATTAAAGCTAAAATTAAACCTAAAAGATTAAACTAACCTACCTAATTATATTAAGCTAGAACTAATAATCAAACTATTAGTAAACTACCAATTTAAAGAAAACTAATAAAATTCAAAGCTAAAATTTAAAAAAAAAACAAGCAAAATATCAAATTTTTTTTATTTTTGTATTTTCGTAAAACCCTAATTACTAATTAATCTACAAATATAAAATTAAGTCCTAAATGCCAATGCAATGCGTATTTTTGTATTTTTTAGATGAATTATGCTAAATTAAAAAAAATGCACATGTAAATAAACACGACAATTATGCAATTAATTCCTAAAAATCAAATAATAAAAGAAACAATCCTAATTTTAAGGATTCTATAGGAGTAATTTAAACGAGGCAAAAATCACATGCTCACAGCTGCCCCTTTTTGCTCGGAGACACGAAGGGTTTTCGGGCAAAGATAAATGAGCAATTACGAGGGATTTTTGCCTGCTTGGCACTCCATGAGAAGCATTTTTGAAAAACGTCTAACCGAACCTTGCTTCAGAGGTTGCCTACATATCCTTGGCTATAAAGGAATCAGGTCAGTGTAGTTCTGGAAGGTTTGGTAGCTGGGACTACCAGGAGCTGTGATTTCACTGCTGTTGCTGCTGCTGCTGCTTGCTGACCTCCTTATTACACCAAAAGGAAAATCAAAGCTAAGCTAGCTATGCCTATCAACTATGAGTTACAAGATTCCTATCTATAAATCTTTCGAAACTTGATCTTGAGTCTTAGCTGGCTTTGCTGTGGACCCCGATCTGAATCTTGATGCTCGCAAGCTGTAGGTGTTGGTTCTTTCTTCAGCATGGGATCAAAGCGGGACAGGCGGAGCTTGTGACTTCAGTCAGGTTTTGAGCAGTCTGCATCTTTGTCCGCTTCAGCATTTTGAATTCACTTCTTTTTGTTCTTTTATTCCTTTCTTTATTCTGGGTGGAGACTCATTCTTTCAGCTACCTCGGATCCTATGCCTCGAGGTCAAACCTGCTCAGACACCAAGAAAAACAAACGAACAAAATTTTCTGCCCCAGTTTTCACTAGGAAAAATTTCGTGAGTTATTTATGACACATATCTAAGCAATAAAATCAGGATTGTGTATCCTTGGGAATGAAGCCTTAAACTAGGGGGGGTTACCAGGTAATGCTGGAGAATGACCGGGTTATGCCGGAACAGACAAAGGTCCTCGAGTTATGCCGGAGAGGTCCACGGGTTATGCCGGGATTAAAGAAAAAGGCTCCTTGGATTCTGCCAGGGAGGTCCACGGGTTAGGCCGGGATAAAGAAAAAGGTCCTTGGGCTATGCCAGGGAGATCCATGGGTTATGCCGGGATAAAAAGAAAAAGGCTCCTTGGGTTATGCCAGGGAGGTCCACGGGTTATGCCGGGATAAAAGAAAAAGGTCCTTGGGTTATGCCAGCGAGGTCCACGGGTTATGCCGGGATTAAAAGAAAAAAAAGCTCCTTGGGTTATGCCAGGGAGGTCCGCGGGTTATGCCGGGATAAAAGAAAAAGGTCCTTGGGTTATGCCAGGGAGGTCCACGGGTTATGCCGGGATATCTAGGAAAAGGGGCCCTATGCTACCATGATTTTGGTTTTTTTTTTATAGGATGCAGGAAAGATTTTTTGAGGAAACTTCCCTTCGAGTTGATTATTGTTGCGAGGCTGCTTCTAGCTCTTGCGCATTTTCTTTTGATTACACCGGCTTCTTGCATGGTTGCTTTCGATTACACCTGTTTCAACTTTTCAAACAAAGAACAATTTGTTAGTTTGAAACGGTGGTTGGTTTTGTGGCCTTGATCGTCTCAATTGCTTGACTTCGGCCCAGCTTCTATTGAGAACCTCTGCTGCTTGTTGGTTTTGAAGATGAATCTCCTCTTAAACCGAAAGGCTCGACATTTGGGATTTCATGACGACTCGCCCGTGTGGGGCTCCGGCCTTTCACTTTATTCTGCCTTTAAGACCTTTGTCCTTGACCCTTTTTTTTTCTCTTTCAATAACTTTGATTTCAAAGCATCCGCCATCATGGCCAGTTGGGATTGACTTGATGCACCTGCTGAGGCTGGGTACTTTTCTTTAGCTTTTGTTAGGGAGAGCCCTGTAAAGCCAGTCCTGCCACCTTTTCTTTGTAATAGTTCCGGAATCAGCGTTAGACCGAAAGGGATTCAAGGAAAAAGTAAGCAAGAAGATGAATTTAAAGAGAAGCGTCCCTTTCGGGGGGAAGAGAAGGACTTATCTGGGGGTGCATGCAAGCTTCAAATAAACATGACATGCTTCTTGGACTGGATGCCCGACCCGCACAAACTTTACAACTTCTCGTAAACTCATTGACCCATGTCTCAAAACCAAGGAACCTTGCCAGGACTCTTTCAGTGGTGGGAGATGTCTTCTCTTCGGCCGACGGCGCCCTTTGCGGGTTTTCACCAATTGACCTTTCTCATTTCTCTTCTCACCGTCGCCCGATAGTGCTCTTTACGAGTTTTCACTAAGCGGACTCTCTCATTTTCAATTTCTCTACTCACCGTCGCCTTATGGTGCCCGTAGGTTTTCACCGATAAGACTCTCTCATTTTATTTCTCTCAATTTGATTGCATCAGATTCCAACAATGATGTTTTCAATTCCACGCCTTTGCCAATTGATCGGAAGGACTTGGACAAGCTTTTTGGGTAAAAAGAATCTTGGATGGAATTACAACTTTGGAACCGTTTTGGTGGGCTCATTGCCGAGCCATTATATCATCTGCCCCAGTTTCATTTTTTGGGGGAATTGGGATTTTTGTTTTGGTGTGACTGAACCCCAGAGAGAGGCTGCCTACGTATCCTTTCGGAATCAAGTCGGACGTAGTTCAGGAAAATATTTGTTTTGGTTGTTTTTGTTTTTGTTTTGTTTTCTTTTCTTTTCTTCTTCTTTTTTCATTTTTTTTTCTTTTTTTTTTGTTCTTTCTTTTTTTTCTCTTTTTTTTTCTTTCTTTGTTTTTTCTTTGTCTTTTTCTTTTTTTTTTCCTTTTCAATAGTACTTTCGGGTTCCAAAGAGGGTAACCAAGGAAGGGTAACTAGCTTAAAGGGTTTGCGAAAGATTGATAGTGTTTGGGTAGCGGGAATGAAAGCCTTCGCCATCCCAATTGAACAAAGTCATTGCTGCAGAAAGCCTAAACATAGTACCTTTATGCGTCCGCATTCACAGCGGCTTCGGGATCGCTTCCTTCAATGTCTCCCAGATACAATGCTCCTCTCGGCAATATCTTTCTGATGATGTATGGACCTTTCCAATTAGGAGCAAATTTTCCTTTTGCTTCCTGATGATGTGGAAGAATGCGCCTTAACACAAGTTTTCCCACTTCAAAATTCCTGGGTCGTACTTTCTTGTTATAAGCGCGGGCCATTCTTTGTTGGTACAAACTGCCCGTGACAGACCGCGGCCATCCGTTTTTCATCAATTAATGACAACTGTTCTAGACGAGTCTTGACCCATTCACTATCCACGATTTCTGCTTCAACGATGATCCGGAGAGAAGGGATTTCTACCTCTGCGAGTATAACAGCCTTGGTTCCATAGACCAAAAGGTATAGGGTAGCTCCTACCGATGTGCGCACTGTGGTGCGATATCCCAGTAATGCAAAAGGCAACTTTTCATGCCATTGTCTGGAGCTCTGAATCATTTTTCCCAAAATCTTCTTGATGTTCTTGTTTGCTGCTTCAAGAGCACTATTGGCTTTAGGTTTATTCCCAAGTTGTTCCAATTCTCGATTTACTTCCCTAAAAGCCTCTTCTTCATCATATTCTGGTTCTTGGTTCATTATTTCACAATTAGACAGCGTGTTTGGATCTGGGCATGAAGTCCGCAAGCATGTCATGTTATTTAAGGCCGCATTATTAGAACTGAAAGAAGAAGCAAAAATTAGAAAGAATAAAGAAATATAAACGATGAAATATTGATTTCATTTCTTGGAATTTGAAGATAACAGGGTTTACATTTTGGAAATTAAAAGACAGGAAACTAAAGAAAACATCTGAGTTACACCCTGGAATAACTCGCGATGCAGAAAAAGTGGCAGGACAGGTCTACAGGGACTCCCGCCTGATTGGGAATGGCGTAGCCTTCCAATTCTGTAGCTTGGCGTTTGGTCCCATATACAACACCTCACCGGTGCTTGAGCCCTCTCCTGGCTGGACCATGTGGGTTTCGTAGAGTATCTTCCTCATTGCCCCACATATTTCCTCAATCTCTTCGGCCGTAAAGGCCTCATCATCTTCCTCCTCACTGTACTTCGGCTTGACAAAGGTTTCATACAAATGTGGCAATGGCTGTGGCAGAACCCATCCCTCCTTCTTTCTCTCATCCGCCCACTCTACATCATCTGGGGTGGGGTAAAAACCTATCCCGAAGAATTTTTCAGTTGTTGGCAGGGTCACTGGTTCGGATATTCCTTGCAGAGCTTTTCCAAGTCCCTTCCCTGGCTTGAAACCGTGTCTGATCATTTCCTTGGCCACCATAATCGAGGCATTAGATAGGAAGGGTTGAGGGCAAGGATTTCCTTCTTCATGCTGATCCGCCACCACAATTTCGAATGTTTGGTAAACAATGTGTTCACTGCCTTCCCTCGCTTCTAGGCATGGGACAGATGGGTCCCGATAGATTGACTGTTCATCCTCTCTGTGAACCACGATCTCCTGATCCTCATGTTCAAATTTCACCATTTGATAGAGGGTAGAGGGTACAGCTCCTGCAGCATGGATCCAAGGCCTTCCCAGAAGAAAATTATAGGACGTGTCCATGTCTAGCACTTGGAAAGTCACCTCGAAGTCCACCAGGCCAATGGTCAAGATTAGGTCAATTTCTCCAATGGCGTCTCTTTTGATACCGTCAAAAGCTCTCACGCAGACATTGTTGGGACGAATCCTTCCAGTCCCGATTTCCATACGCTGCAGTGTGGAGAGTGGGCAAATGTCTACTCCCGAACCTCCATCTACCATGACTCTCTTTACATAATATCCCTCACATTTGACGGTTAAGTGCAAGGCTTTGTTGTGAGCAGCTCCTTCTGGAGGCAGGTCATTTTTGCTAAATGAAATCTGATTGACAGCAAAGAACCTTTCCGCCATCCTTTCTAGTTGTTCCACCGAGGTTTCAACTGGCACGTATGCCTCATTCAGAGTTTTCATTAAAACCTTTTGATGCTCAGGGGATTTCATCAGCAAGGACAGCAAGGACACTTGTTCGGGACAATTTCGCAATTGATCGACCACCTCATAGTCGGCCATTTTCATCTTTCGAAAGAAAGCTTCTGCTTCCTCAGCACTCACAGGTTTCTTAGGCGGGAAACGCCTTCTAGCGGCATTATTTACCTCTTCTATGTTTGAATACTTCTCAACGGGAGCATTTTCTGGAAGCTCTCCCAAGATCTCTTTTCCTTTATACGTAACCACCGTCTGATGATAATTCCATGGCACTGCAGCAGGGTTCGTCATAGGCTTCTGTGGTACGCGTCCAATAACCACTGGCTCATTCAGCCGGGGTGGTTTAATTGTCCCCCGCACCACATAGGCTTGCTTGGGTACGTACACTTGTGTTCCCTTTTTCACTTCCAATATCTTTGGAGGGCTCACAATCAGCTGCTTTTCTTGGCGGCCTCGTGGGACATAGAGAATTCCATTTTTGGGGGGACATAGAGAATTCCATTTTTGGGGGGTATCGCCTCTGTTCTTGTTTCAGCTTTCTTTTCTGGTTCTGTTTTGGTGACTTTGTTCTTCTTCTCCCCTTTATCTTGCTTCGGGGCAACCTTTGGCTTTCTTTCTGCATCAGCAATGGCAATTATGGCCTTTAGCGCCGGATCAAATTCTTTATCTTCGCAAATCATTCCAATCACTGGCCCGCTATTATGGGCTGGCAGTGGGTTATTAGTCACGTTTGGGACATCCTCATCCCTCAGCACTATATTTTCCTTGTTCTATCAAGTCTTCCACGGCTTTTTTCAACGTCCAACAGTTTTCTGTATCATGCCCCTCAGCTCCTGAGTGATAAGCGCATCGGACACCCCGCTGATAGGAAGGTGATTCTGGGTTTTGCCTGTTTGGAGGTATGGGCTGCAGTAGACCCATTTGTACAAGTTTTGGGAACAGACTGGAGTAGGATTCAACGATTGGTGTAAAATTTGGCTTCCTGGGTGATTCACGAGGACAGAAGTTATTTTGTGGAGGATGGGGGTTATAGTGGTTTTGGTGAGGAGGCTGGTTTCTTTGAAATGGAGCTTGGTTTCTATTAGCTTGTGGCTGCGGCCGAGCAAAGGGTTGAGCATTCATGACCGCATACGGTTGAGGAGCATAAGCCATGTCATGGTGAGGGTAGTAATGTTGAGGGGTTCTCTCGGAAAACATGGGTCTGGGAGCGCGGTGTCTCCTTGCCCCTGAGGCTGTCATAACCGTTTCTTCTTTCTTTTTACCTTTGGCCATTCCTCCAGACCCGTATTGGATGGCTTGGGAGGTTGCCCTAATGGCTGACTGACTCAAGATTCTTCCTGTCTTCAGACCATTCTCCACCATCTCACCGATCTTAATAGCCTCTGCAAAAGGTTTGCCCATGGCTGACATCATGTTCTGGAAATAATCCGCTTCCTGGGCCTGAAGAAATACGGTGACCATTTCCACTTCATCCATTGGAGGTTTCACCCTCGACGCTTGCTCACGCCACTTAATAGCATATTCCCTGAAACTTTCTGAGGGCTTCTTCTTCAAATTCGCCAAGGAGTTCCTGTCTGGCACAGTGTCGATGTTGTATTGAAACTGTCTCACAAAATCTCTGGCAAGGTCATCCCAAATGTGCCATCGGGAGACGTCTTGATCCATATACCATTCCGAGGCGATGCCTACCAAACTTTCTCCAAAGTAAGCCATTAACAACTCCTCTTTTCCGCCAGCCCCGCGCAATTGGTTGCAATACTTTTTAAGGTGAGCAATGGGATTGCCATGCCCATCATACTTCTCGAACTTCGGCGTTTTAAACCCCATGGGCAGGTGCACGTGAGGGAACATGCACAGATCAGTATAGGAAACACTCTTCTGCCCGCTTAAACCTTGCATGTTCTTCAGACTCTGCTGAAGGCTCCTCATTCTTTTTGCCATCTCATCCTGTTTAGGAGCTTTAGGCGTTTTATCTTGTCCGGGTGTGAACTCGAATGAGGGTGGCTGCGGATAAGTATATGCGGGATATTGAGGAGGATCCACCTGAAAGACAGGGTTTTGGAAAGTGAAGGCCGAGGGATCAAAAACGGGCCTTGGAAGTGAAGGTTGTGTTGTGGCAGAGCATGGTGGAGCGGTAAAGATATTGGGAGCTACTCCTGATGTGAACACCTGGGGGCGGACCTCAGAAGGTGTTCCTACAAAGTGAGCGGATATGGTAGGTTGTCCTAATGCAGTATTCGGGTGGCTGATGGGGATATTAGAGGTACCCTCTGTTCTAGGAAACAACTCGGGGAATTCGGGGATGGCACTTGGAGGCTCCCTTCCATTAGTCCACGCATCCCACATCTCCATGACCCTAAGACGTAAGATCCTGTTCTCTTCAGCCGTTGCAGACTCTGAGACCGGGATGCCCGAGATTGGGGTATCTTCTGGGATGGGAATTACTGGCAAGGTCATTTCCGACGACATTTCTACGCTCCCTTTTGATCTGGTAAAATACTGATGTGATGCCAGTTTACCAAAAACCAACCACCGTTTCTATAAAACCTAAGCTGGAAATTGACAGCAGCAAACGGTTAGTTTGAGGCAAATAACAGATAGGTAATCGCACGTTGTGATGCACCTATACAGTTAAATGTGTTTCTATATGTTTTGCAACGGTTGCATGCGTCATCCCGGCTTTTCCTTATTCTTTCCCATTTTTCTTCTTTCGATTTTCATTTCTCTTTTGCTTCTTTGCTTTTCCTGGTTTTTCTCTCATTTTTCTCATTTTTCTCATTTTTCTTTCCTCTCTCTTTTTCTTTTCTTTGCCTTTGCCTTTGCCATGGTTTCTTTCTCTCGGTCTTCTTATTTTCTTTTTTTTTTCGTTTCTTTTCCTCTCTTGTTTTTCTTTTATTTTCTTTCCTCCCTTTTTTCTTTTCTCTTAGGGTTACGGTCGAATCCTATGGAGATTGCCTACGTATCATGACCCCGCATGAATCAGACCAAGCGTAGTTCTTGAAGATCAGGAATAAAGTAAATAAACAAACTCTTTTTTTTTGTTTTTTTTTTCGATTTTGATTTGATTTTTTTTCATTTTAATTTTCGAAAGAAAGGCTTATAAAGAGAGAAAGAATTTCTTTTCAGATTTTGATTCATTTATTTAAAGAAATTTTTTTTTTTAAAAGAAAGATTTCTAAAAAAGAAAGAAACTTCTTTTTGTTTTTGAATTTTAACTCTTTTTTTTGGATTTCAAAAGACAAACTTTTAAAGGAAATATTTTTGGATTTTTGGAGTTTATTTTCAATTTATGAAAGAACTACTTCTAAAGAAAATATCTTTGATTCTTAAATTTCTTTTTAATGAAAGAAGAATGAAAATATTTTGGATTTTTGATTTATTTTTTTTGAAAGAAGAAGAAAAATATTTTTTTGGATTTTTGATTTTTCATTAATTTTTATTTTTGAAAAACAAAACTCCGGCTTTGCGGATACGGCCTTTCAGCACTTTGGAAAAGAAGATTTTAAGGTTGTGCCCGCTAACCGTTGAAAATGACCCAAGGTGGTTGTTCTTGCAAAAACAGCTTTCCGGCGCCCTTTTCGGGACATTCGGCTTATTTTAAAACAAGAATGGCATCACCCGACTTATTTTGGTATTTTTGGGCTATTTTTGCAAAAGGGAGGTTGGACCCGATGAGGGTTGCCTACGTATCTCACATCCGTTGAGAATCAAACCGGCGTAGTTCGGGCAGATTTGACAAAACCAAATATATTTTGAAAACAAAAATCTTTCTTTGTTTTTTCAAAAATCCGGCAGAGTTTCAGTACTATTTGGATATTGGTTTTTTCAAAGCAAGTGATAACCCTCACTTAACCCTAACACCGCTATTTTCTTTCAACTCTCTCCCATTATTTACAAGCCGGTCAACATGCAAAGCCGAGCAAATAAATGCACACGTAGCATATAAGATGCATCGGGATGGTCTTTTCATTTCAGGTCACCTGTCCTAGACGGACCCAACCCCTGTGTTGAGTCCCCTAAGTCAAATGCACATGATGCAAACAAACATTCCTACTAGGGATCCGGCATGAGGCTTTGTTATACTAGGTTTAAAACCTGGGTTTATTGTTCTAGACCTGGCTTACCCGAGCGGACAACTCGAGCCGAGGGGGGGCAGCGTACCGGAGATACAGAAGCTCCGCCGGCTTAGCAACTTATCCGAACCTCGTTCTAAATGGGATATGACTCTAAACAGAAGAGAAGTCACACGAAGTGCACCCTTCTCCATGATGTAGAAGACTCAGAGAGAGGAAGGGTTTCGTAGCAGTTTATATATACAATTCACCAAATATCAAAGCGGTAAAACATTTAGCACATTTAGCATGAAACATGTAGGAAAATCAGATAAGCAAAATATAACAGTTATTCTAAGCTCGAATTCTTGAACCCTGAATCGAAATTCTGGGTTCGCATCCCCAGCAGAGTCGCCAGAGCTGTCACACCTCCTTTTTTACACACCTACCCCGAAGGATAATGTATAAGGGAGTTTTTCCAATTAAAGTGACATTATTCGAATTGGAATTATTTATTTATTTCAGAGTCGCCACTTGGGATAGGTTTGGCTTTTGGTGTCCCAAGTCACCGGTTTATCTTGAATCCCAAATCGAGGAAAATTTTTACTTCCCGAATGGAGTCTGCGAACCAAAAATTCTGAATAAGGAATTCTATTGACCCGAGGGAAGGTGTTAGGCACCCCCGGATCCCGTGGTTCTAGCACGGTCGCTTAAACTATTATAATTGGCTAAAATCTGATTTTTATACATGTCATCCTATAGTGCAATTTTAAAATTATTTACCGCTTTTGATTAATTTTAAAGAAATTGAACGTTGTTTAAAACATGTTTTTGGATCACGTCACATGAAATGCACCCGGATCCGCGACACATTTTATTCAACGTTTTGGGATTTGGATTTGGGTCACATGAAATGCACACCCGAATTTAGGAAGATAAAATTATTAAAGAACGCTCCTAAAGCGACTAACGTGTTATTAACTTTGTGGGAGGCCATGAAAATTCGCTAAATGGCACGTCCCGAGTTCTAAATATTTTAATGTGAGTATTTAAAGAGGGCCACGCAATTTATGAATTTTGTTTGGCGCGGCGCACCTCGATTTATTTTAAAGGCCATCCAAAAAATGAACTATTATTCTCTATTGAGGCTCATTTCTATTCTAGAATGGGTCTAACATGGGAAAGAGTCAATTGCTTGTGGTACAAAGCTAGGCCCAGCGCCTATAAACTAACAACCCAGTAGAAGGGAAGTATCACTTAATATAACAGCAGATTTGGGCTTAAGTTGTTCTTGGGCCAGCATTATCCCTGTCTCATAGTAGTTTGACGTCCAAGCCCAAGGAAACCCAAATGTATTTAACTATGGCCTTTTTATGATTCAAACCCCATATACACATACAGACATATAGAATCAAGGAATTATAGAAAACCTGATCCAATAAGCTAATATGCTGGAAACATTAAATAACTCGAAACTCAATTTCATATTTATCTCCAATTATTAAGGCTGATTTTGCGGTAAACGTTGATTATGTAACCATGCATTAGATTCCTCAACTAATTGACTCTAAATAAGGCTAGTTTATACACAAGATGCAATTACTAGTATTCAAATGTAGCTACTAAACTCATAGTGTATAAGCAACATGCTCAGCAAACAATCAACTTCTATCTAGACCTAGGATTTCATCAAATAGCATTCAAACATACTGGGATAGTCTATGTAAATTGCATGACTGAAGTAAACTAACTAACAGGGATTATACACATGCTATTGTACTACATGAATTACACTAGGTTCTCATAATAGTTAAAATCAAATGTGCTTATACATTAACTCCAGGCAAGTAGATTCAGAAGATAGAAATAATAGAGTTTCGAATCCGAAAATAGTGCATAAGCTTCAACTCTTGTCTTCCATTTCATTTCTCAAATTCCAGAACAATCAACTGAGTTTACAGGATCAAGTACCTGGATATAGCCACACAAAAGGTAAGTTTGAATCGGAAAGTGCAGCAAATGACAATCAGTAGCAGCAAACTCGAACCAGCAGCCACGGAATTGAACAGGAGTTGTTTTGGAAACCAGTAAAATGAGATTCAAATCTCAATATTGAAGCCAGTTGACGATCAACAGAAAAATTGACCTCAAATTTGATTTAAAATCCAAATTCAACTCACTTTTATACCCTTGAATGCTCAGAAATTGTTTTGAAGATGAAAAACTTAGAAGACCTAATAGAACAGTATTTTTTGTAGGATTTTTGCTATTTTTTCTGATTTTTAGAATATCTAAGATCTAAAATGAACTCTCATACTCTCAGATTTCAAACTTTTATTTTTGAATTTGAATTTCAAATTTTCAGACCTTTCTAGCTTCTAAAACTTGTGGGGATTTTTCAGATTTCAAAACTTGTGAAACAAGGCAATGGGCATGCCTTTTTATAGGCAAAACTTAGGGCAGCCTTCAGATTTCTGTTTTACCCCTAAGTCCCTCTTTTATTTTTCAGTTTTTAGCTAGTTAGTCCCTTATTTATTGGCTTGTTGCCCAAGTTACACTACTAAGATCCCTGAAATTCTAANCCAAGTTACACTACTAAGATACCCTGAAATTCTAATTGGAACCCCATCTAGAAAGTTCTAGGGGTTTCCAATTTCAGTTACTGCACTATCCTATATTTTGAAATACCTATACTACCCTTAATTTGGATTCTAAATTACTAACCTAGTCAACACTACCTTAGTCCTCTTAAACTTGGTCAAATGACCATGGTTAACCAAACAAAGGGGCTGAAAATTTTCAGCTATAACCAAATAGGAATCTTATCATAATTTGAACTAGAATTTATCCTAATCAACATCATTATAGACTACTACTATGAATTGGACAGAATTTAAGAACCAAAATTGATAAAATTCCAAATCAAGCTATTTATTATCAAGTAAACAGAAAATTATGAATCAAACACAACCAAATTAAAAGAACAGGTTCGTGCTATCAATTATCAGAAAATTAGAACTCAACCAAAATGAAAACGAACAAATATGAACAGAGAAAAAACAAAATCAATTACTGACTCTAAACGGATTGGTAAGCAAAAATCAAAATCAAAACCTAAATCGATTAATCATGAAAAGGAATCAATCATGGAGGGGAAACTAATTCAAATAACAAAACTAAGAGAAAAATTCAGAAACTCACTGATTTTGAGCTTTAACTTGATTGATTTTGAATCTGGTCTTCAAATAATGTTATGTGTTTCTTCTTGCCAAGAACAAACACATAACCTAATTTCAAAACCCTTTCAAACGCCGGCTAACCCTGGAAACTCGAACAGTCTTTGAACAAAAATCCTAGATCTAAAATTCGAAGGGTTCGACCTGGATTTGAATGGTTTTGGTTTGGGATTTGGGATGAGGGGGTCGAGGAGGCCATGGGGTGTGATTTTTGTTGGATTTGGAGGAGTTAGGGTTTTGGCCGGAATCTTTGATTCGAGATTCGAAGGGCTAGGATGGGATTTGAAGGGAATGAAGGTCAGATTCGTGATGAGGAGAATGAGGAGGTGTTATGGTGTAAATTTGGTGGTTATTAAATGATCGCCGCCGCCGTGGGGCGATTTTCGGCGGCGGTCTAGGGCGGAGCCGGTGGATGTCGTCTCTGTGGGGTGAGAGAGAGACGATTGAGGGGTAGGGGGGTCCGACACTTAAATACCAAACATCCTAGTTAGTTCCGGACCGTTGGATTGATGAGATCCAACGGTAACGATTAAAGGGCTAAGAAACGACGTCGTTTGGTCATCTGCTGGACCGGACTGGGTAATACAATTGGGCCTGGGTAGAATTCAAATGGATTTGAGGGGTTTGGGCTCGATTTTCGTTTAAAATAAGCCCAAAATCTGAAGTAAAAGAGACCCTCTTTATTTTCCTTTTCTCTTCAATTTTCCAACTTCTTTTAATTCTTTTTCTTTTGTTTATTTTTTCAAATATTAACGCTAAAATTAAACCTAAAAGATTAAACTAACCTACCTAATTATATTAAGCTAGAACTAATAATCAAACTATTAGTAAACTACCAATTTAAAGAAAACTAATAAAATTCAAAGCTAAAATTTAAAAAAAAATCAAGCAAAATATCAATTTTTTTTGATTTTTGTATTTTCGTAAAACCCTAATTACTAATTAATCTAAAAATATAAAATTAAGTCCTAAATGCTGGTGCAATGTGTATTTTTGTATTTTTTAGATGAATTATGCTAAATTAAAAAAAATGCACATGCAAATAAACACGACAATTATGCAATTAATTCCTAAAAATCAAATAATAAAAGAAACAATCTTAATTCTAAGGATTCTATAGGAGTAATTTAAACGAGGCAAAAATGACATGCTCACAGCCAAGGGCGGGCTAACTCATCCATAGCCACCTTCTCCAGATACAGGGACTCATCCTTATCATTGAACCCAACATAGTCATTCAGCGTCTTGTCATCAAATATAATCTTTAGGTTCCGCACCTTGGTCACATAGGTGCCTTTTTTGATGTGGGCTACGTTGGCATAGAACTCTTTGACTAAATATTCATTGGCCTCCGGCAGCTTGCTTGTAAAGAATTTCCACCCACTCTGTCATCAAATTGCCCTCTTCACATTGGGGTTGTGAGGTAGAAGGTCCCTTTCTATGAATTGCCTCTCGAGGGTGAGAGACCTCTGCGGCCACCATTCCCGGAATTTATGATAGGCTTTCTCACTAACGAACCGTTCATGCCATACCACAGGGTTCTTTGTTCTCTCCAACCCCCCTGCCTGGGTGTCACCCCCTCTCCCATCATCCGGTATCTCAGTATCAACATCAATAGGGTTCATTGGTGAGGCCAAAGGTGTGGCAGGTGGAGAAGCTGATGCTGAAGCCTCACTACTCTCCTCTAAACTATCAGACGACTCAGAAGAAGCAGAAGGTGTAGGTTTGTCTCGCAACTGAAATTTCTCTAGAAAGTCTGTAAGAACGTGGGTTGGCACTGAGTCTCTTTCTGAAACTTCCCGGGAAGGGACATACTCACTTCCTTCAAAATGGGATGTGGCTCTGTCCGCAGCTTTGATGGCCTTTCACATCTTCCCAATGGATTGTTGTACTGCTAGGGTTAACTTGATCATTTCTCGTCCCCTTCCTCGGGAGGACACTACTCTCCCTTTTTGTTTATCACTCCCGCCTCTAGATTTGACCATTGTCTGCATACACAATCAGTGAAAGCTCATTAGTGTTGTTATTCAAAGAATCATTAAAGGAAGGCAGATGAAAAGTTGACTGTTTTTCAAAAGCAGAGGTTCGCTGACAGCGGAAAAAGGGCGCGGCCGCGGACTGGCTACCGCTGAAAGCGGAATTTTGGGCGCGGGCGCAAAAGACTTGATTCAGACTACCCACTCTCTGAAGTTGGACTACCGCTGAGCGCGGAATTTTAGGCACGGCCGCAAAAGTTGCAACGCTGTCCGCAGAAAAACTAACGCGGTCGCGGACCCAACTAAGCAAGACTCTGAACTTAAAATCCGCAGTCCGCGTAAAAAGAATTGCGGCCACGTAAAACAGGCTGCTGACTGCGGAATTTTCACTACTGACCGTGGAAAATGAACCATATTTAATTCAAGACATTGTATGAACGCTGACCGCAAAATTTCAGCTGCGACCTAGGAATTCAAAAAGAACGGGCACTGAAGGGTTTTTTACTAGCATAAAAATTAGGCAAATAGGTGCTAAAATGAACAACCCTACCCCCTATTAAGCATACATAACAAATACCCACATGAATTTTTAACATCAATGCCTATATTATGGTGATTAATCAAACCCTAATTAAAAAGAAGAAGTTAAAACTAAAAGAAAAGAAGAGAAAACATATAAAAGCAATGGAATGATTTGAGCATACCAGTTGTTTGATTGTGTGTTAGAAACTACTTCTGATTAGTGTTATGATGTTTGGAGTAGGTTAGAGGAGATGAATAGTAGGCTAATTATTTTGAGAGTGAAAAGTGCGAAAAGGGTAAAAGGAGGAGGGCCCTTCTATTTATACTAAAAACTTGAGGGTCCACACCGACCTACCTGGCGCGGCCGCGGAATTCCACCGCTGTCCGCGGTTTTGGCCATTTTGAAGAGTTGCAGGTTCCAGAATACTGCTGAGAGCGGAAAAGTGGCCGCGACCACGGAATAAGGTCTGCTGACCGCGAAAAAACCACAGCGGATGCGGTAGAAACTTCAGAGAGGTCACATTTTGGACTTTCCAAGTCCGCGTCCGCAATAGAATCACGCCCCCGCAAAAAAGCTTCTGCTGACCTCGGAATTTTGAGCGCGGTCAGCGGACCAATTACATGCTTAGCCAAATTTTCCAGTATTAGTCCTGCACTGCATCAAAAATTCCTACACAAACTTCACAACCAGTTAGTCCAAAACAAATCCTACACTAAGAAGAAAATCAAAAAGAAAGAAAAACACATGGGTTGCCTTCCAAGAAGCGCCTGATTTAACGTCGCGGCACAACGCAGGTTACCATCAATCACTTGAGATGGATCATTGCCACCACGTGGTTGTCATCAAACTTGCCAAGATAGTGCTTCACTCGGTGCCCATTAACTCGGAAGATTTCACCATTTTTGTTTTTCCAATCAAGAGCACCAAACGGAGTTACATGCACCACTTCAAAAGGGCCACTCCATTTTGACTTGAGCTTTCCCGGAAACAGTCG